>NW_027170897.1:7500-20000 GCF_036898095.1 Palaemon carinicauda
TAAATTTCTACCTCATACTTGGGATCGAACGCTAGCCCCTTCTAATGAAAGGCCAGGTCGAAACCAACCATGCCACGAGAGCCCATAAAAGGAAATCTGAACCTGACACTAATCTAGCTGTCCGAGGATTTACCTGGTGAGACATCAGTCTCTTTACCAGCGAGTTTTACCAGATTTCCCCGGGCCACCACGTGACACAATTGGTAGTAATTCATTCAAATTACCCCTAATGAGTCAATATGGATAAATATCAACACAACATCGTGTTCAAATAGAAATAAATTTCTACCTCATACTTGGGATCGAACGCTAGCCCCTTCTAATGAAAGGCCAGGTCGAAACCAACAATGCCACGAGAGCCCATTAAAGGAAATCCGAACCTGACACTAATATAGCTGTCCGAGGATTTACCTGGTGAGACATCAGTCTCTTTACCAGCGAGTTTTACCAGATTTCCCCGGGCCACCACGTGACACAATTGGTAGTAATTCATTCAAATTACCCCTAATGAGTCAATATGGATAAATATCAACACAACATCGTGTTCAAATAGAAATAAATTTCTACCTCATACTTGGGATCGAACGCTAGCCCCTTCCAATGAAAGGCCAGGTCGAAACCAACCATGCCACGAGAGCCCATAAAAGTAAATCCGAACCTGACACTAATCTAGCTGTCCGAGGATTTACCTGGTGAGACATCTGTCTCTTTACCAGCGAGTTTTACCAGATTTCCCCGGGCCACCACGTGACAAAATTGGTAGTAATTCATTCAAATTACCCCTAATGAGTCAATATGGATAAATATCAACACAACATCATGTTCAAATAGAAATAAATTTCTACCTCATACGTGGGATCGAACGCTAGCCCCTTCTAATGAAAGGCCAGGTCGAAACCTCGGACAGCTATATTAGTGTCAGTTTCGGATTTCTTTTTATGGGTTCTCTTGGCATGGTTGGTTTCGCCCTGGCCTTTCATTAGAAGGGGCTAGCGTTCGATCCCAAGTATGAGGTAGAAATTTATTTCTATTTGAACATGATGTTGTGTTGATATTTATCCATATTGACTCATTAGGGGTAATTTGAAAGAATTACTACCAATTGTGTCACGTGGTGGCCCGGGGAAATCTGGTAAAACTCGCTGGTAAAGAGACTGATGTCTCACCAGGTAAATCCTCGGACAGCTAGATTAGTGTCAGGTTCGGATTTCCTTTTATGGGCTCTCGTGGCATGGTTGGTTTCGACCTGGCCTTTCATTAGAAGGGGCTAGCGCTCGATCCCAAGTATGAGGTAGAAATTTATTTCTATTTGAACACGATGTTGTGTTGATATTTATCCATATTGACTCATTAGGGGTAATTTGAATGAATTACTACCAATTGTGTCATGTGGTGGCCCGGGGAAATCTGGTAAAACTCGCTGGTAAAGAGACTGATGTCTCACCAGGTAAATCCTCGGACAGCTAGATTAGTGTCAGGTTCGGATTTCCTTTTATGGGCTCTCGTGGCATGGTTGGTTTCGACCTGGCCTTTCATTAGAAGAGGCTAGCGTTCGATCCCAAGTATGAGGTAAAAATTTATTTCTATTTGAACACGATGTTGTGTTGATATTTATCCATATTGACTCATTAGGGGTAATTTGAATGAATTACTACCAATTGTGTCACGTGGTGGCCCGGGGAAATCTGGTAAAACTCGCTGGTAAAGAGACTGATGTCTCACCTGGTAAATCCTCGGACAGCTAGATTAGTGTCAGGTTCGGATTTCCTTTTATGGGCTCTCGTGGCATAGTTGGTTTCGACCTGGCCTTTCATTAGAAGGGGCTAGCGTTCGATCCCAAGTATGAGGTAGAAATATGTATATATATATATATATATATATACAGAAACATATATATATATATATATATATACAGACACACACACATATATATATATATATATATATACAAATATATATATATATATATATATATACTGTATATATGGAGCTCCTGGTAATATTTATTCATTTATTACCCTCAATATTTGTATGAGGGCCAACAATTTCCATGTCATTTTACAAGAAGTTTAGTAGTCTTTCTTAATTTTGTCTAACAGAAATCTCCTGTTTTCCTTCATACTGGGTTATTCAAAGTAAATTCATCATATTCAATATAGTTTCTATCAGTCTTCTATGTTGGTCTATGCATAGTTCGCAGGACATTCTCAACCCCTTTCTATCTATTTTATCTGCCCATTTTATATCTCTATTCGAACTTGACTAATCATGTAATATTCCCCCTCTCTTACTTAAAAAAAAAGAAAACTGAACAGTTCTTTTTAGATTACTAGTAAATTGGGGTGCATTGTCAAAGAGACGTATCTCCAAACACGAATGTATATTTGTTTTTCCTGGTCTCAAATTCTTCTGCTACAAACTCTTCAACCCTTTCTTTGTCAAATAAATCTCTATGAAGACAAGTATTTTTTTTTACTATATGTCAGATCCTGGGAACAAAGTCCCTTTTTGTCCATTTGTACCTGCATGAGATTTAAAAATTGCCTAAAGAGATACTGATCTTTACGTAACCTGTATACTTTTTATAAGTAGGCATTAATTTATAATCTCAAACATCAGTATTTTAGGTCAAAATTTTATTCATAATTAAATGCAGCTTTTCATTTCTGGATTTCCTACTAAGTTATGCATTGGTTATAGTTAGTACTTTGTTAGTACGTCAGGAGTTTCTATTCCCAAACAAGTTTTTCTTCCTAGTCTTTGTATGTATTCCTTTGAGTAATTTACAATTCTGATCTATGATTATTATTTTTTGAGTAAGTCACTTTTAATCACCCTTGTTTTTCTTGTTCTAATTTAATACTTCTAAATCTAAGACTCTTGACTAACAACAGAAACAAAATATTGGTAGTGATGATTCTCTTAACACCTCCCTGCCTTCTTAATAATCCTTCTTCTATCTTTAAACCTCCTAATAATTTTTCTAATATCTGGACAAACATCCTGTACTTTAAGGATCCTAAGATGCCTTTCATTCAATTATCAAGAAGACCCTTCTTGTAAAAAAAAAATCACAACCATTTTATAATTAATAAGTATATTTACTCTATGCCCTGAGATTCATTAAATGGATAATTTATATTTCACAGCTGTATTTCAATTGTTTAAGACTACTATCATAATGCACAACCCTCCTGTGGATTTCATATTTACAATGAGACATTTCTTTTATATTTAAGAGACCTCACATATTGGGTAATGGATCGGATTAAACTAATGTAGGATATTTTTTCTTCATTGTTAATACCTTCTATTTCTTTTTCTTTTTCATCTTTTTAGGTTAACTTAATTTAAGGCATGACCACATTAAGAAATGATGCATAATTATTTCCTTAGACCCCATCATTCTTAAAAATCTTTTTATATCTTCCAAATCTTTGTGGAGCAGAATATTCCACAATAACCCTTATTTCTCTTCATATGTTTAATCTATCTACATTGTTTACTTGCCTTACTTAATCTAGGGATGGAATACTCATTAATCTTGATCTCTATCCTGCTATTCTCCCTCTTTCTAAAACTCGTTCTATTGTTTTAATTGGCTCTCTATATCCTTACTAAACTTACATATAACATTCTTTAGGTTTATTCATTTTCTGTCTCCAAAATTTCCTCGTCATTAATATGTCAGGAGTAGAGGAGTTCAGGTGATCCCGTTGACTTCACTCTAAATTCTAACAATCTTAAATAAAAAAAAAAAAATAATAATAATTCTTAAAGCCGTTAATTGCTTGTCTTCTTTGGCCAGGGTACTTACAATATCAACTAAGTATCTTTGCTCCTCAATAACTGATCCAAAACATCAGTTGTTATTGAGATGAGCAACTTATTTTAAATTGTGCCTTTTATTTGTATTTGTGATGTCCATTACTAGTCTCTAACTTTCATCCTCGTTTTAGAAATTATCTCGGGAGATTTATAAGGAGACTTATTTCTCTTAACACTCACAGTGTTTCATTATGGGGTGTTTTTTAAATTGTTACCGGTATATAAAAAGTATTGAGAAAGTTTTGGCGCTGTTTTTTCTACTTATTTTAGTTGAAACTCTTCTATTCTGCCTAACATATCGCCTGAAATGGCTATTCTCTGCCTATTTCTCATCTATCCCTACATATGTGCTCCTTATGGTAAATTATGCTCCTCTCTGATTACCTAACTGTAATCCCTACTCCCTTTTATAAAAGTCATTACCCGTCATTCAGATGAAGTATTTCACGTGAACTACATAATTGCCTCTTTTCAGATACTCCGGCTTCCTATTTTTAGATAATATATCTTCCTTATACATCTGCCGGTTATTTTTACTTAGGCGTCAATGTGACTTCTCTAGTTAATCTTTAACTTTTTAAATTCCAATACTGATCAGACTTTATTTTAATTTGCTCATTAGCAACATAATTCCATTAATAATTCATATGCCTATATTCTTCATATGTCTCCTCTGCCTATAGCAACATTATTCTATTATCCTATAGCTTTATTTGCGTATGACAATATTTAATGTAATTCCTTTAATTTATGTTATTCTATTCTAAACGCTTCATTTCACCGCCAACAGTTTACTTCATTTATATGGCACCTAACATATATTCTCAAGGAGTATATTTATTAATTGCTACTCTTCCTATTTTTAAGTTTCTTATTTTTCCTTGCCTTTTTATTTAATTTCCATTCCCATTTCTTAATCCGGAGTCTGTTTTCTTCTGTCAAAGTCGTCTCCTACCATGTGGCCAGTTTTCTAAAAGACTTGTCTTTGACAAGTAGAATCATACATCCTGACTAATGTCACTTTATTTTAAGGCTGCACTTCTCACAAATAAAATCCATACTTCATCGCCGTATCGTTTTTGAACGATTTCTTAAGGCTCTATCCAGACATGTAATTTCTTAGAATATGAAATCTTCATTCACCATTTTTAATTGTTTGCATTTCATTTGTTCAGTTCACCTTTTTCCACCCTAATATTGGAAGGGGGTATTTTTGAATAATTTGTCACAGCATTACATCCTAGTATATCAACTGTATTTGCCAAAGTGTCTTCAAAATAAAATAGTCACTTGCAACGTGGATGAGAGAAGGGAGCTGGTGCATGTGTGTGCTTTATATATCTAATCATTTAGCTGATATTTTTGACAAGTCGGGTACACTAGTAATTGTCTAAGCACCTAGTATCGTAAGCCAATACCCAGTGAAACAAAGGGGAGAGAGAGAGAGAGAGAGAGAGAGAGAGAGAGAGAGAGAGAGAGAGAGAGACAATATTACAAAGAAAATGAGTTCCGGTGATAGTAATGCTGTTTACATTTGGGAATGAATTCTACTAATAATTTACACAACCATTCTATAAAGACGTGGATTCCAGAGGTCAATATTTTTCTTTTTTCTTATTTGCAAGTTTCCTTGACTTTTTTTTTTTCTTTTGAGTTTCCCCATTCCTCGATGAAGGCAAAGTTCAAATATTTAGTTTTGCTTCTTGGGAAATTCCAGACAAAAGACACGAAGAGTTTCATTCTTTTTCTCTATAAAAAACTTTATGATTTCTGACATCACCGCAAATATTTCAACTCACGACGTCTCAACGTTATTAAGAGAAACAAACAGGCGATTGCATTCCGTGGAGATTAAAAGAAATGATTTGTTATTTATCAGAAAATCTTATTACAAAGAATATCTTATTCAGGGTGGAACTGATATTATTATTATTATTATTATTATTATTATTATTATTATTATTATTATTATTATTATTATTATTATTATTATTATTATTATTATTATTACTACTAATCGCTAAGCTCAACAATAGTTGGAAAAGCAGGATGCTAAAAAGCCAAGAACTCCAGCAGGAAAAATAATCCATTGACTATGAAAAGTGTGGTTTAAATACCTGGATCTATCTGAAACAGATTCGCAACACAATCATTCCTGCATTGTAATGTAGACAAAAATAGATTTATTCTGCATGTCTTTTATACAATGGATCCTTCTTAACCCTCTGGCTCCCACGGATGCATGGGACCTCAATGAATTCACGTCATTTGTCTCTTTCCTTTGCCATCTCTTTGAACTAAACCCAATTTTAATATCCAACCTCCCTTCACTTGTCATCAGCCACGTTTGCTGTTGGTCTACCGCGTCCTCTCTTGGTCAGAGGCTTCCATTTAGGTACATCCTGCACTAACTCATCCTTTATTCTTAGGATATGCCCAATCGGTTTCCATTTTGATAATACAGTTCACAATTGGTACATCTTCCACCACGTAAATTGCAGTTGTTATATGCAGCTGCCATTTGAGTACAAAAATCTTTCACAATGCTTTATTCTCAAAGTAAAGAAAAAATGCGTTACTGTACTTCCATGTCCAAGCAAATTTGATGTAGCATGTATTTGTAATTATATACGTTTAAGGAATTTTATAAGCAGCTTTACGGTGTAGGATGTCTGTTACCTGGCATAGAAGACTATTCACTCGAGAAAGTATCCCAATAGTTCTTATGAATAAGGATGACGTTATGCAACATAACAATTTGCAGTTAGTGAGTAATGAGAGAGTGGCAACGTTGATTTTTTTTTAATATATATTATATAGGCATTGATTTGCTATTCAACAATCATTCTCTTTGGTTTAAAAACGTATCACATTCAAATACCATGCACTTAACTAATGGTGTTAATATATATATATATATATATATATGTGTGTGTGTGTGTGTGTGTGTGTGTGTGTTTTCAAAAAGGCCCATAAAAGAAACAAAGGAATTATGAATAAATCACACTATATTTCGGTCAATAAACATCGCCCCTCTTCTTGATGTAAAGTAAATATGAGGAATACAGTGGAGAGTGACGGTTTATATACGTAAGCAAAAGGGTGTGTTCAATTGTTCTATAGTTGTTATAATTGCTGGAAGGATTAGCCAAATTTAATTACATCCAGGTGCGTCTTCTTATTGTTGAGCCGCTCGGAGGAAGTCTTGACTTCTGATGCATGTCTGGTGGTCAGTCTCCGTGGATTATCTTTGTACCAACCGTGTGTCACACAATTGTACATAATTCCTTTTGTATATTTTATGCTTGTATCTTCGCTCTTCCCTCGCACTAAAACGAACATGAAAATTCATGTCTACTTTTCTCCTCTGTAACATTGTCCATATTTGAACATGAAAATTCTTGTTGCTTTGAGATTTTGTATATAAGGGAGTGTGTTCTTTAATAAACAACTCAGTTGATTGCATCCTGCCTTTGAGTCATAACCTCTCTCTCTCGGCACCGTCACATTGGTGACCCCGGAAGTCGACTCGCTCCCACTGCCTTCCACCCCCACCTCCCTCGCCCCTCCATCGTTGGTACTATGACGGACTCTACTACAGCAGTTGGCGCTGCGGCCGCCCCATTGAAACTTTCACCGTTCGCCAGCGGAGAGGCATTTGCTTGGTTTCAGCGCGCAGAAGTCCAGTTTCGCATTAACGGCGTTACTCGCTCAACCACCAAAGCAGATTATGTTCTCGCGGCGATACCCGAGGACATCTTCCCGGAAATATCCGACTGGCTTTGTGAACAAGGAGACACGCCAATAGCGTATGACGCCCTCAAAACATACCTTCTGCAGCAGTACTTGCCGTTGCCAGCCGCCCGTGTAGCGAAACTTTTTAAGCTCTCGCAACAACCGTTGGGGGACCAAAGGGCTTCGCTTGCCCTCAGGGAAATGACCAGTATCGCTCGCCTTCAACCTGGCGCAGACGGCTCCCCTCATGAGGTGAACCTACTTCGTGCCCTTTGGATACGCCGTTTACCCGAACCTATACGCGCTGCCATACCCGATGTCGATAATTTACCCATGAAGGACTTGATGACCACAGCCGACGCCCTTATGGACAGCCACTTCAAGACCTCCATCAACGACTCCACCCCTGACGAAGAGGATGCCTATTCAACATCAACTGAAGCTGACATGAATGCCGTAGGACATACGCGCCCACACCGCGACGTGCCGAAGCAGAGACAATAATGCCCACAGCCCACCCATCGCTCGCGCCCCAACAAACGACTTCTACAGCCACTTACTACCTCCCATCCGCCGCAGTTTTGCTACTACCACTTCAGATTCGGAGCAACTGCGAAGAAATGTGCCGAGGATTGTCAGTGGCCCAAAAACGTGTAAGTAGGCCATCACTTGTGGCGGTGCCCTCCCGTGTTTCTAATCTTTTTTTTTAGAGGATGCAGGAACGGGCGTGCGACTTTTGGTAGACACGGGTGCTTGTCGTTCTCTTTTGCCAAGGAAACTCTTCAAGACACGACGTAGTCTGTGTACATCTGCCGACGTCCGCTTGGTAGCTGCCAACGGATCTGCGATACCCACCTACGGTTACGAGAACCTCACATTAACGTTCGGAAACGGTAAATTCAATTGGAAGTTTCTCGTTGCTGACGTCACAATGCCAATCCTCGGTGCTGATTTCCTCTCTCATTTCCACCTTCTGGTCGATATCGCCCGCAGACTCGTACTTGTCGACACCTCTTTAACCTGCCCCCTCTAACCTCGCTCTCCACATTAGCGCACCCACGGATGCCCATGCCCACCTCCTCACGTCTTACCCGGAAGTTTTCCGTCCAGAACTTCGCCAAATGACCACGGTTCCTACCAAGCACGGTATTTATCACCATATCAAGACGACGGGACCCCCAGTCTTCGCAAAATTCAGACGTCTGGCACCGGAACGATTGGCAGCCACCAAACAGACGTTTGCCGAAATGGAGGAAATGGGCCTTTGCCAAAAGGCCTCCAGCCCATGGTCGTCACCCTTACACATCGTTCTGAAGAAAGACGGCTCCCTCTGTCCGTGCGGGGATTACAGGCGCCAGAAAATGCAAACAGAACCGGATCACTACCCCCCCCCCAAACATTGCCGACGTGACCTCCTACCTGCACAAAGCAAAGGTTTTCTCTATGCTCGATCTCCTGAAGGGGTATTATCAGGTGCCTATGAACCCAGAACACATCCCCAAGACTGCCATCACCACTCCATTTGGTACATACACCTTCAATTACTCCTTTTTTGGCCTTCGTAATGCTGGGGCCACGTTTCAACGTCTCATGGATGGCATCTTAGGGGACCTCCCTTTCTGTGTATGTGATGTGGACGACATACTTGTGTTCTCCTCCTCAAAAGAGGAACACCTCCGTCACCTGCGCATCGTGCTCGACCGCCTGCAACAAAACGGCCTTGTAGTCCGGTACGGCAAGTGTACCTTTGGCGCCAACGAAGTGTCGTTCTTAGGTCACAGCATCACTCTTGAAGGTGTCCACCCCCTCCCTGAGAAGTTAGCAGCCGTTCAGAACTTCCCCGTGCCCTCAACCGTCAAAGCTCTGAAGGAATTCTTGGGCCTGATCAACTATTATCACCGTTTTATGCCAGCCATTGCCGCCACTCTTGCTCGCCTCTACGCCTCCCTCAAGGGCAAGCCGAAGGACCTGAAGTGGGGTCCCCTTCAGGATGCAGCCTTCTGTAATGCAAAGAAGGCCCTATCAACTGCTGCGGCTCTCACTTTTCCTATCCCACATGCCCCTCTCCTTCTCTCCACCGATGCCAGCGACGTCGCTATTGGTGCAGTACTCGAGCAGGTGGTCGACGGCTCGCCCCGCCCATTGGCCTTCTTCAGCAGAAAACTGTCCAAGGCAGAATCGGGTTATTCTACCTTCGATCGAGAATTGCTGGCGGTGCACTTGGCTGTCCGTCACTTTAGCCATTTCTTAGAAGGTACGCCCTTCGTTTCGCAGAGACCACATGCCTCTGGTGCACGCCTTTACTCGACAGTCTGATGCCTGGTCCGCCCGGCAACGCTGACATCTCTCCGCCGTGGCTGAATACAATTGCACCCTTCAATACGTCCCTGGGAAAATGAATCCTGTTGCCGATGCCCTGTCAAAAAACACGTTGGCTGCCGTTCAACTGGGATTGGATTAAAACGCCCCGGCTGAAGCCCAACCACAGGATCCAGAGGATCAAGCATGTAGGACATCCTGCACGTCCCTCCGTTGGGAAGACTTTCCCCTCGAAGACTCCAACACCACCCTCCTCTGTGACGTCAGTACTGGCAGACCGCGACCTTGGATTCCTGCTCCCATGCGCCAACAGGTGCTTGATTTCATTCATGGCCTTTCACATCCCTCGTGCCGTTCTACTGCACAGCTGCTGAAGGCAAAGTTCATTTGGCACGGCATTTCTAAGGATGCTAAGGATTGGGTCCGCGCCTGTACTTCTTGCCAAACTTCCAAAGTACATTGACACACAGATTCAGGAGTGGGCACCTTTCCTCAACCTCAGCGTTGTTTCGCACATATTCACGTCGACGTTGTAGGCCCCTACCCACATCACAAGGACATCGTTACCTGTTTACCATCATCGACCGCTCCACCCGTTGGCCTGAAGCCATTCCCATGGAAACTGCAACGTCCGCCTCATGTACATCTGCCTTACTCTCTGGATGGGTTGCAAGATTTGGTATCCTTGAACATATTACTTATGACAGGGGAACCACTTTCACCCTCAATTGTGGACATCATTAGCGAATCTCCTGGGCATCACCCTACATCAGACAACGGCCTACAACCCCGCTGCCAATGGAATGGTTGAACGTTTTCATCGCACCCTCAAAGCAGCTTTGATGTCCTGCTGCAAGGATGCCAACTGGTTTACTCAGCTTCCCTGGGTCCTCCTATGACTAAGGACCACTCCTAAAAATGCCCTCAACATCTCGGCAGCTGAATTGGTGTACGGCGACCCGTTGGTCGTCCCTGCCGAATTTTTTTCCTTCTTAAACCTCCTCCGATGATCTCCAGTGCATACGTCACGTCGTGGGAAAATTTACTCCATGCCGCCAGACTTACAAGCCCCAGCAAGGCATCACATACCAACAGACTTGCACTCTGCAACGCATGTCTTCCTACGCAAAGACACTACTAAAGCCACCACTAACGCCCCCTTACACGGGCCCTTTCCTTGTGATCCGACGCAGTCCAAAAGCATTCCTACTAACATTCGTGGCAAAGAAGACAGGGTCTCCATTGATCGTCTAAAACCTGCTTATCTCCTGCCAGATGACTCGCCTACAGTTCGCCTCTCTAGATCAGGGCGGCCTATTTAACTTGTACAGTATGTCATTTTTAGGGGGGGAGCCATGTACCAATCGTGTGTCTACTTTTCTCCTCTGTAACATTGTCAATATTTGAACATGAAAATTCTTGTTGCTTTGAGATTTTTTTATATAAGGGAGTGTGTTCTTTAATAAACAACTCAGTTGATTACATCCTGCCTTTGAGTCATAACCTCTTTCTCTCGGCACCGTCACATCTTCTTAATGATAGGGTTGAGAAGAGTATTGTCCACTGTGTCAGCTTTCCATTGGCTCCCAGATAGGTTCATTGTGTTTGATTGATTTATGATGGCTGATTCCAGATTTTCTTTCTGTACGGACAGGTACTCTTAAAAAGCAAAGACGACTCACTCCAGTTAATCTGGTGCCCTAATCCCTAAGGTGAACGAAAATCCCCGAGTTTCATAGCCATATCTAACAATATCTCAACAATAAGAAGACGCACCTGGAAGAAATTAAATTTGGCTAATCCTTCCAGCAATTATAACTATTATAGAAAAATTGAACACACCCTTTTGCTTGCGTATATAAACCGTCACTCTCCACTGTATTCCTCATTTTTACTTTACATCCTGAAGAGGGTCGATGATTATTTACTGAAATATAGTGTGATTTATTCATATTTCCTGTGTTTCTTTTATGGCCTTTTGAAAAAAAACATGTTAAACTGTTCGATTACAGTTATAAGTAAGACATATATATATATATATATTATATATATACATATATATATATATATATATATATGAATGCTTATAACTGTTTATGTGTGTGTGTGTATCCACAAAGATCCACTGTTTTATGAGAAGATTATCAGACTATGGATCATCCTTATCATGGTTTTAAAACCCATGATGGAAAGAACATTCGAGTTAGGAGACAGAGTGACTGCTGGGATGTTGTGAAGCGGGAAAAATCAATAATAATCTCTGGACGAGATTATTGCCTCAAATGTTAATAAATCTGGCAAACAAATATATCCCCTTTGCACATAGCAACAGTTGTAACTCAATCAAATACCCGGACCTTCGGTGCATGAAAAATTTAAAGCTTTTTTCGAAGCAACACTACTGACGTGAAAAATTTGCAATTTGGCCTTTGCTATCGTTTGATAAATAGATATGAAAACGACTTGTATAAAGAGTTGAATTTTGTTCAAAATTTGGAAACACTTGCCATGTTTTCGTTCAAATTTGGAGAATATATATTTTATATCAACAGTAATTTTTGTACTTTTCTCTACTCCCTATTAATATTTCAATAGGGAGTAAAAAAAAAAGGTACAGA
>NW_027170898.1:0-2500 GCF_036898095.1 Palaemon carinicauda
ACTAAAACTATCATTGCTTGTTTCTACAAGGACATCAAGGAAGGGGAGACGTCCTTGGAGGTTGTGCTCTAGGGTGAACCTGAGTGAGCTGCATTCCTCGAAAATTCGGCGAAGTTCTTCTATGCTCTCCTGATTGGCCGTTTTTATGAAAGTATCGTCAATGTAGCGTACATAGAGGTCTGGTTTACTGATTTTTTGAAAAACTCTCTCCTCGACTACTCCCATATAAAAATTAGCAAAGAGGACGCCTAAAGGGGACCCCATAGCGACTCCATCTTTCTGAATAAATATATGGCCCTTATGGGTAGTGAAAGGGCTTTCTTGGTGCATATTTCTAATAGTGCACGGAGAGAGGCCTCGGGGATGTTGAGGGTGGGTGTCGTTGTATCCCTATAAACTCTGTCCATTATGAATTTTATTGTTTCATTCACGGGAACGTTAGTAAATAGGGACTCGACATCCATGGAGGCAATAACTCCGTCACTTGTGGAATTTCTCAGTTTTTCTAGGAATTCTGCTGATGATGTCACACAATATTTATTGGGGATATAGGGTGTGAGTAAGGTGTTCAGTCTCTTAGCAAGCTGGTATGTAGGGGCAGGGCACTGGCTGATAATAGGCCTGAGAGGGTTCCCTTGCTTGTGCGTTTTTACATTTCCGTATAAGTAGCCGAGCCCAAAATCACCTGAAATAGGTGGCAAATGGACGGCGTTGGTGGCAGCATTAATGGTTTGTATAATGCTGTTTGCTTCCCTCTTGATATCCTCAGTGGGGTTGCGGGACAATCGTTCAAATTTTGAGGTATCAGCCAAAATTTGATCTAGTTTCTCATGGTACTCCTCTGTATTTATGAGAACGAAGGCGGCAGTTTTATCTGCACGGCGTACAGTGATGCCTTCTTGCAATCTAAGAGCCTTGGCAGCATCTCTCATCTCCTTCGTGACAATCCCACTCCGGTATTGGCCACGGTCAGTGAGGGCTTCTGCCAAGAGTAGGGGTTGGAGGGCATCAGTCGTCCGTAGGGCACCTCTACGTTCATTTTCTTGTATGGTGTCAAGGAGGAGCTCGATTTCCAATCTCTTGTCAGTCGGTCTTGGTTTGGTCATGTAGTGGCAATTAAGGCCTAAACATAATATTTCTTCTTGAGCAGGCGTGGGAACGTAATTGGTGAGATTTACATACTCTTGCCTCTTTTCTGGGATCCTAAGTTTGCCTCCATTGATATTAATGAGTTTTCTTATTACAGTTTTGGTCCGATTTCGTTGGTCTTTCTCTTTTAGTTTATTAAGGAGGTAAGAGATATTTTCTGGGTAGGTAAGGTGATTCCTTTGTTGATCATTATCATCAGGTTGCCTTTCATCACTTTCTTCAATAATACTGTGGTCTAGATTGTCTTGTTCCTCTCTCACAATGTATTCCGGGACCTCTCCAGAAGGGCGTGCTTGATCAATGGCGATGTTCTGGATTTCAGCCCATTCACTCTGCAGACGAGCAAGGCGTGCATATAGATCTTTCTTTTCATGCAGTTTAGTATCCAATTGCCGGCGAAGGAGAGATCTCCTGAAAGCACTAGTCCGCTGGTCATTACGTGCTGAGGGGTCATGCAGTCTAAAATTTGTATATTTTGGGAGTAGACCCTCTTTTAAGCAGGTTTTATTAAAAGTGAGTGCTGCCTCAGTGGCGTTAATCTTGTAATTAACTTTTTCTATTGTTCTTATTATCTTCTTCTCTTCATTTGAACAATCCGTCAGTAACTGGGAAAGGGACATATCAATAGGAAGGTGATGAAGACCATATCATTCACAATTATCTCCTGACAGAACCAGAGCCAGTAATCCCACCAAACATCCCGGCGAGGCAGAGGCCACCACCCAATAGGATTAACGGTCTCCGCCCTAGGGCGGTTCTTAACCAGTGAAGATGGAATCTCGTAGCAGGACTCCGTATATAAGCCATCAAAACACCTGCATTTCAGTTCACTCTTGACAATGAGCAGAAAACCTTCTCACTGCTCGAAACCGGTTGAGTCGAAGGATGTGTTAAACTTAACACCACGTAATTTATAAATTTTGTATAAAAGTGACAATTACTTTGTGTGCACTAACATTGTGATAGTGTTTTATACTTTGTACATATTATCTGTACTTTTACAATGTGTTGTGATATATTAAAGACAAATTGTGAATGATATGGTCTTCATCACCTTCCTATTGATATGTCCCTTTCCCAGTTACTGACGGATTGTTCAAATGAAGAGAAGAAGATAATAAGAACAATAGAAAAAGTTAATTACAAGATTAACGCCACTGAGGCAGCAATCACTTTTAATAAAACCTGCTTAAAAGAGGGTCTACTCCCAAAATATACAAATTTTAGACTGCATGACCCCTCAGCACGTAATGACCAGCGGACTAGTGCTTTCAGGAGATCTCTCCTTCGCCGGCAATTGGATACTAAACTGCATGAAAAGAAAGATCTATATGCACGCCTTGCTCGTCTG
>NW_027170898.1:22500-24305 GCF_036898095.1 Palaemon carinicauda
TAAACATAATATTTCTTCTTGAGCAGGCGTGGGAACGTAATTGGTGAGATTTACATACTCTTGCCTCTTTTCTGGGATCCTAAGTTTGCCTCCATTGATATTAATGAGTTTTCTTATTACAGTTTTGGTCCGATTTCGTTGGTCTTTCTCTTTTAGTTTATTAAGGAGGTAAGAGATATTTTCTGGGTAGGTAAGGTGATTCCTTTGTTGATCATTATCATCAGGTTGCCTTTCATCACTTTCTTCAATAATACTGTGGTCTAGATTGTCTTGTTCCTCTCTCACAATGTATTCCGGGACCTCTCCAGAAGGGCGTGCTTGATCAATGGCGATGTTCTGGATTTCAGCCCATTCACTCTGCAGACGAGCAAGGCGTGCATATAGATCTTTCTTTTCATGCAGTTTAGTATCCAATTGCCGGCGAAGGAGAGATCTCCTGAAAGCACTAGTCCGCTGGTCATTACGTGCTGAGGGGTCATGCAGTCTAAAATTTGTATATTTTGGGAGTAGACCCTCTTTTAAGCAGGTTTTATTAAAAGTGAGTGCTGCCTCAGTGGCGTTAATCTTGTAATTAACTTTTTCTATTGTTCTTATTATCTTCTTCTCTTCATTTGAACAATCCGTCAGTAACTGGGAAAGGGACATATCAATAGGAAGGTGATGAAGACCATATCATTCACAATTATCTCCTGACAGAACCAGAGCCAGTAATCCCACCAAACATCCCGGCGAGGCAGAGGCCACCACCCAATAGGATTAACGGTCTCCGCCCTAGGGCGGTTCTTAACCAGTGAAGATGGAATCTCGTAGCAGGACTCCGTATATAAGCCATCAAAACACCTGCATTTCAGTTCACTCTTGACAATGAGCAGAAAACCTTCTCACTGCTCGAAACCGGTTGAGTCGAAGGATGTGTTAAACTTAACACCACGTAATTTATAAATTTTGTATAAAAGTGACAATTACTTTGTGTGCACTAACATTGTGATAGTGTTTTATACTTTGTACATATTATCTGTACTTTTACAATGTGTTGTGATATATTAAAGACAAATTGTGAATGATATGGTCTTCATCACCTTCCTATTGATATGTCCCTTTCCCAGTTACTGACGGATTGTTCAAATGAAGAGAAGAAGATAATAAGAACAATAGAAAAAGTTAATTACAAGATTAACGCCACTGAGGCAGCAATCACTTTTAATAAAACCTGCTTAAAAGAGGGTCTACTCCCAAAATATACAAATTTTAGACTGCATGACCCCTCAGCACGTAATGACCAGCGGACTAGTGCTTTCAGGAGATCTCTCCTTCGCCGGCAATTGGATACTAAACTGCATGAAAAGAAAGATCTATATGCACGCCTTGCTCGTCTGCAGAGTGAATGGGCTGAAATCCAGAACATCGCCATTGATCAAGCACGCCCTTCTGGAGAGGTCCCGGAATACATTGTGAGAGAGGAACAAGACAATCTAGACCACAGTATTATTGAAGAAAGTGATGAAAGGCAACCTGATGATAATGATCAACAAAGGAATCACCTTACCTACCCAGAAAATATCTCTTACCTCCTTAATAAACTAAAAGAGAAAGACCAACGAAATCGGACCAAAACTGTAATAAGAAAACTCATTAATATCAATGGAGGCAAACTTAGGATCCCAGAAAAGAGGCAAGAGTATGTAAATCTCACCAATTACGTTCCCACGCCTGCTCAAGAAGAAATATTATGTTTAGGCCTTAATTGCCACTACATGACCAAACCAAGACCGACTGACAAGAGGTTGGAAATCGAGCTCCTCCTT
>NW_027170899.1:0-17500 GCF_036898095.1 Palaemon carinicauda
CATTTTCTGCTCGGGAAATGTTACGCTCGTTAGGAGGCCAGTCTTCAAGCGAGCAGATTTTCACTGAGCGCCCCATAGTTTCTATAAGCCACTAAAAAGGAATCGCGTACGTTTGCCGCTCGGAAATTTTCCAAAGCGGACAGACTGTGAAATTCTTAGTGGTCTTCATTGATTTCTAATCTGCGCAAACAAACCCGAGTGGCATCAAACGGCATGTGAAAGCAATCCATATATACTGCTAAGTGTAATAATAATCCGTGAAACTCGAGATGATAATATATTCAATAAACTCATCAATTAAATTTTGTCTCTACATCACAAAGTTTTATCATTAGAAATTTGTTGTCCTTAAGACCTCTTTTTATGTTTTTTTTTTTTTAGGATATAAACAGGTTTTTTTATGTCTATTAAATATTTCATACTTCATCTATTCTACCATCTCTATGTGCAATAATAAATAATATTTTCCTACTGAGATATTTTACTGATAGATGTTATAAAATGTTGAAAATTTCAAATGTGGTTGTTAATTTGTATTGGTGTTTTATAAGTCTAGAATGAAAGATTATATTAATAAAGTATACTATCACACTATCATAACATTCAAATATTTTGCATATACTGTACAATTATATACGTAATGAACGCATTACAAAGTCTCTGAAATTTAAATACAATTCACGAATGCAAATTTATCTCAATCATTTTAAAATGCATCCAAATACATACTAAATACAATGTTATATTCACGTCTGAATTCTTAGTATTTGTAAATATTGATAATTGAATATGACGTCATTATTATATTATGTCATGACAATAATGACGTCATCATTATATTACGTCATGACAATAATAGGGGTAATTTAGAAGCTGCAATGTATTGAAGGGACGTATTAAAGCAAGGGTGATTGGATATTCTCTCTCTCTCTCTCTCTCTCTCTCTCTCTCTCTCTCTCTCTATCTGAAATAAGAGAATACATAGCATTCAAAAAATATATGCAAACACCTACAAACACACTGAAATTTATATAAAAATCAAACTCATAAAATTAAATTCCAAATCTTAGCTTTTCCCGCCTTCCCTTGAATGAATAAATGAATAAACAAAAGTGAGAACTAAATGAATAAATAAACAAACAACACAGGCATCCTACAAGACAAACAATAACTGTTTTTCATCGGGTGTAAAATCACGAAGGTATCATCATAGCGCTCCAAAAGGAGGTTATTGGAACGCCAAATGCTTTCGTTTATTGTCGGAGTAATTTCACTGTTCTAATTTTGGAGTCTAGATTTTATTAATGTGATAAAGATTAATACTTGTTGTCATGAAGGCTGGCAGCGTTTGATCTGAGGAGAAGGAAAAGGATTATTTTTTTTTAACCTGGGCAATTATGAAATATTTTTGTCTGTGAATATTTTCGTAATTGGTTATCTAAAAAAATATTTTTTAATTTTGTTAATGGATATTATGAAATGCCTTAATAAAATTTCTGATTATTATATTTCTAATAGAGAGAAGGAAATGGACTATTTTTTTCTTTTAAACTGGACAATTATGAAATATTTTTGTGAATATTTTCGTAATTAGTTATCTGAAAAAAGAATTTCTTAATTTTAGTAATGGATATTATGAAATGTTATGATAAAATCTTGGATGAAGGTCTGTCTAACAGACAATAATAGTAACATTTCAACCAAACTAGAAATAAATAACCTATTATAAATAAAGGATTGATACTGATCATCCTAAAATAAAAGTCTAGCAGAATATATTAACAGCTAACAAAATGATAATTACAATAATTTTTTAATGTCTGATGCCCGAATATGTGACTTTTCATATCAGCTTGGTTAAGCTGTTTTTCATAATCTCTTTTTATATCTATCATTTAAAAAAAAAAAAAAAAACTAGACCAGAATAGTATGAATCCTTTATCTTATTTTTTTTTTTTACTAGAAATCAAAACCAGAGGCTAAGTATTATGTGGCATTGAATGATATGTACATCCCTGTACAAAATAAACGAAATTGACCAGACATTGTTTAAAAAAAATCTCGAGAGTAGTTATCGCAAGGAAGTACCCTAAATTTGCATAGATATCTAGACAAGAAGACCCACTTCACCTGATAGGATTTTTTCTGCACGGAGGTAAGTCTTCAATCGAGTGGATTTTCCCTTTGCGGTACAGGAGTTTCTATAAACCACTACAGTGGAACCATGCGCATTAGCAGTTTATGCGGTTAGTAAATCACTGCTGCTCGGAAATTCTCCTGAGCGGGCATTTTTCCTCACGGGATATGTTACCCTCCTTAGTAGGCATGTCTTCAAGAGGGCATTTTTTCACTGAACTCCCCATAGTTTCTATAAGCCACTACAGTGGAAACCGCGCGTGTTAGCAGTGTATGCGGCTCGTAAATCACTGCTGCTCGGAAATTCTCCTGAGCGGGGCATTTTCCTACTCGGGAAGTGTTACGTTCGTTAGGAGGCATGTCTTCAAGCGAGCAGATTTTCATTGAATGGCCCGTAGTTTCTGTGAGCCACTACAGTGGAATCGCATACGTTAGCAATGAATCCGGATATTTTCAATATCACTGCTTTTCGGAAATTCTTATGAGCGGGCATTTTTCTGTACGGGAAATTTTCCCCTCCTTAGTAGGCATGTCTTCAAGCAAGCGTATTTTCATTGAGCGGCCCCATTCTTTTCTATAAGCCACTACAGTGGAATCACGAACATTAGCAGTAGATCTGGCTAGTAAATCACTGCCGTTCGAAAATTCTCCTGAGCGGGCATTTTCCTGCTCGGGAATGTTACGCTCGTTAGGAGGCCAGTCTTCAAGCGAGCAGATTGTCACTGAGCGGCCCCATAGTTTCTGTAAGCCACTACAGAGGAATCGCGTACGTTAGCAGTGTATGTGGCTACTAAATCCCTGCCACTCGGAAATTTTCTTAAGCGGACAGCCTGTGAAATTCTTAGTGGTCTTCATTGATTTCTAAATCCGCGGCATCAAACGGCTCGTGAAAGCAATCCATATATACCGCTAAGTGTAATAATAATCCGTGAAACTCGAGATGATAATATATTCAATAAACTAATCAATTAAATTCCGTCTCTACACCACAAAGTTTTATCATTAAAAATTTGTTGTACTTAAGACCTCATTTTATGTTTTTTTTTTTTTAGTATATAAACAGGTTTTTTTATGTCTATTAAACATTTCATACTTCATCTCTTCTACCATCTCTATGTGCAGTAATATATAATATTTTTCTATTGAGATATTATACTGATAGATGTTATAAAATGTTGAAAATTTCAAATGTGGTTGTTAATTTGTATTGGTGTTCTATAAGTCTAGGATTAAAGATTATATTGATAAAGTATACTATCATACTATCATAACATTCAAATATTTTGCATATACTGTACAATTATATACGTAATGAACGCATTACAAAGTCTCTGAAATTTAAATACAATTCACGAATGCAAATTTATCTCAATCAATTTAAAATACATACAAATACATCCTAAATACAATGTTATATTCACGTCTGAATTCCTAGTATTTGTGAATATTGATAATTGGATATGACGTCATCATTGTATTACGTCATGACAACAATGACGTCATCATTGTTTTACGTCATGACAATAATGACGTCGTTATTGTATTATGTCATAGGGGTAATTTAGAAGCAGTAATGTATTGAAGGGACGTATTAAGCAAGGGTGATTAGATATTCTCTCTCTCTCTCTCTCCTCTCTCTCTCTCTCTCTCTCTCTCTCTCTCTCCTCTCTCTCTCTCTCTAATATTCATTTAACAATGAAAGTATTATAGAATTTATGATGACTGATGAGAGACCGCATTATATAATCTCTCTCTCTCTCTCTCCTCTCTCTCTCTCTCTCTCTCTCTCTCTCTCTCCTCTCTCTCTCTCTCTCTCTCTCTCTTAATATTCATTTAACAATGAAAGTGTTATAGAATTTATGATGACTGATGAGAGACCGCATTATATAATCTTTCTCTCTCTCTCTCTCTCTCTCTCTCTCTCCTCTCTCTCTCTCTCTCTCTCCTCTCTCTCTCTCTCTCTCTCTCTTGTATACATATATATATATATATATATATATATATATATATATATATTATATATATATATATATATATATATATATATCTATATATACTATGTATATATATATATATATATATATATATATATATATATATATATATATATATATATATATATATATATATATATATATATATAAGACTGCATAAACTGATAGGCAAATTAGCATGGAATTTGTAAATTATAAAAGAAGCAATCAAATAAATCAAAGCAATATTAAAATACGTAGATGAAAAATTACCAAGATAAATACACAAATAGATATAAATAACAGAAAAAAACTAATAGACCCGTAAATAAAGATTTAAAATCCCCAAATGAAAAGGAATAAAACAGGAGATTAGGACAATATTACACTAAATGGAAAATGCCCCAAGGTCTGTAAAGCCTGTTCAACCGGCTCTCTGAATACGGATATGGAATCAATCGATTATACTTTATAGGTGACCAAATGGTCTATAGGCACAAGTAACGACAGGTAACAGGTAATTGGTGATTAGTCTCTTAAGAGGATTGCATACCCATACTAACAAGGTATTTATAATTGGCTGAGTCACCCATTTTGGAATTGGAATATATTTGTTATTTGGGTATTTTATTTCTCTTCTAGGAGACGGACACTCCAAAATCAAACCATTGTTCTCTAGTCTTGGGTAGTGCCATAGCCTCTGTACCATGGTTTTCCACTGTCTTGGGTTAGAGTTCTCTTGCTTGAGGGTACACTCAGGCACACTATTCTATCTTATTCTATTTTTCTTCCGCTTGGTTTGTTAAAGTATTTATAGTTTATATAGGAGATATTTATTTTAATGTTGTTACTCTTCTTAAAATATTCTATTTCCCTTTTTTCCTTTCCTCACTGGGCTATATTTCCTATTGGAGCCTCTGGGCTTATAGCATCCTGCTTTTCCAACTAGGGTTGTAGCTTAGCTAATAATAATAATAATAATAATAATAATAATAATAATAATAATAATAATAATAATAATAATGATAATAATAATAATAATAATAATAATAATAAGATTTTAATAATTTCAACATAAGTGTTATGTGAATTTTTTGTTTATCATTTTTTATAATTGACAATTACTTATTATGGAATTGAAATAAATATATTTTCAATCACTCATTTTACTTTTGGAATAAATAGATTTTCAATCACCCATTTTGGTATTGATATGAATAAATTTTCTATCAAATCATTTTGGTATTGGAATTAATATATTTTTACTCACCCCTTTTGGTATTGGAATAAATATAATTTTCAATCAGTGATTTTGATATTGGAATAAATATATTTTCAATCACCCATTTTGATATTGAAATAAATATATATTCTCTTTAGGTATTTTCTGGAAGAATAAGATTTTTAGATTTTCAATTAAGGTATTATGTGCAAAATATGAATTCATCATCATCATCATCATCCTCTCCTCCTACGCCCTATTGACGCAAAGGGCCTCAGTTAGACTTCGCCAGTCGTCTCTCTATTGAGCTTTCAAATCAATACGCCATTCATCATCTCCCCACTTCACGCCTCATAGTCCTCCACCATATAGCCCTGGGTCTTCCAACTCTTCTAGTGCCTTGTGAAGCCCAGTAGAAAGTTTGGTGGACTAATCTCTCTTAGGGGGAGTGTGAGTAAACATATTTTATTTCTAGGTATTTCACGGAGAATGATATCTAAATAATTTCAACTTTGGTGTTTTGTAAAAATGTGATTCTCTCTTATTAAATTCTTTGGAATTGAATAATTATATTAAATTTATAGCATTTTTTGGAGAATCTTTTAATAATCTCAACTCTGATTATATGTAAAATTATGATTTTTTTCATTTCTCAGAATTACTAATATATTTATAATTGGAAGTCACTAATTTTTTAGTGGGAGTAAATATTATCCCTATTTCAGTGTTTCATATAAAATATGATCTTTATATTTTCTATTCAGATATTTTTTGAAGATGACGAGTTTTATATTTTCTATTTATATGTTATGCAGATTAAAGTCTTTATATTTCTAATTTAGGTATTTTATGAAGGTCAAGAATTTTCTTTGTCAGTTTAGGTAGATTTCAATATTTTCTATTTGAGTAACAATGAAAAATTTTATTTTTTCTATCAATTTCTTAAAAGTTGAATTATGGATGGTTTTATTCATTGATTTTATCATATCTATGAATAGAAATAGGATTGAAAAATGAATACAAATATTTTTGCTAAAATATGATTACCTTTCATCCATTTCACATAAAACAAGTCTGAATTGAATACACCTGAAAATTAGTTTTTATTTGATAATTTATAAACATATACGTTCAGGCCATCATAAGCAAAGGAGAATTATATGAACAGACGCAAGCAAGTATTTGCATCTAAATTGGGTCTATTGGAATTCCATCAAAGTCGAACTATGATATTGTTCACTTTCGAATTATGACTTACCATCCCTCCCACTCTCCCTTTCCCCCCTACACTCCATCACCTCCCAACATTCCCCCCCCCCCTCCCCCCACAGAAGCACAGAGTCCTCGAACTGATGCTCCGAATGAAGACGATATAGAGTTTAGCACAGTTGAATGCATCTTGTATTTGGTCAGGTTCGAAATTGGCTTCTACCAGACATTTAATACAGATCGTGTGACAGATTGTTACGCATATGTTCTCAATTAAATAGTTTCCAGATAAACTACCAAAAGATATATATATATATATATATATATATATATATATATATATATATATATATATATATATATATATATATATATATATTTACATGCCTTTTCTCATTTGTCCGGGTTTTTTTTATATTATTATTATTATTATTATTATTATTATTATTATTATTATTATTATTATTATTATTATTATTATTATTTCTCATACTAATGTCAAAATCATAAGCCCTTTAGAATACAACATAGTACAATATCATCATTCATAAATTGTTTCATTATAAGAAAAATATAAACTTACTTTAATAAATCATAAATGGCTCTCTTATACGTCTAATAAATTATTCAAGGAGTCAATAACTCAAAGACATAGATAATTATATATTCAATTCTTCAAATTTAAAGACATAAGATACATTAAAAGATGTTCGTATAGATGAGTCTTTAGTTGAGTGTGTTCAATCGAAATATATTATTTTTTTTGGAGCAGTTTCACACAGCCAAAGGAGTTCTTTTGAACGAGGGGTTATCATGGTATTCAGTTTTACATGGAAATGAATACAGTGAACTTTGAACAAGTAGGAATATCAATGATGGAATTTAAGAAATGATATATATATATATATATATATATATATATATATATATATATATATATATATATATATATATATATATACGTACATGTATATATATATATACATGTCTATCTATCTATCTATCTATCTATCTATCTATCTATCTATCTATATATATATATATATATATATATATATATATATATATATATATATATATATATATATATATATATATATATATACATATCTATCTATCTATCTATCTATCTATTTATCTCTCTCTCTCTCTCTCTCTCTCTCTCTCTCTCTCTCTCTCTCTCTCTCTCTCTCTCTCTCTCTCTCTCTCTCTCTCTCTCTCTCTCTCTCTATATATATATTATATATATATATATATATATATATATAGATAGATAGATAGATAGACATGTATATATATATATATATATATATATATATATATATATATATATATATATATATATATATATATATATTTGCATTTATTTGTGTACGATAAATGATATTCAGAAATAAGAAAAAGGGTTTTGATAAATCATTGCTTCCTCCCTTTGCCTTGTTATAGCTCTCCTCTCTCTCTCTCTCTCTCTCTCTCCTCCTCCTCTCTCTCTCTCTCTCTCTCTCTCCTCTCTCTCTCTCTCTCTCTCTCTCTCTCTATCATTATCAAAATATGTAGCTCTAAAAATTATTGGAGCAGCCAGAATCTTACTATTGACTTTTATTGAAATAATTTACAAATAATAGGAGAAAAATTTGCAAAATATATCAAGTTTATGAGTAACATTCTTACTAGGGTTAAAATTTGATTTACTTTCTATGAAATAAACTGAATTAAAACTGCCATGACTATAGGAAATATAAAAGTAACCAATTAGTTAGATAAATATTTACTTTAAAAGGCCCAGCTATAATCATTAAATTTGGTATCCTATTTTTTTTTTTTAAATTAGAGATCTATCTGATTGTTTATATTCTTTTTAAGAATAGGCTCATTCTTAAAAAAATAATCACTATATAAAAAATTATTACTCTCATATTTAAATGGTAGCATTAAAGATGTTTTATAAAACGTTTTTAAGAAATAATTGCCTTAGGTAAAAATAACTTCAACAATATTTGAATAGAAGGTTTTGGCATACTCTTCGCACTCCCCAAGAGAGATTTGTTTACCAAACTTCCAACTGGGCTCCACAAGGCACTAGAAACGTTGGAGGACCCAGGACTACATGGCTGGGGGCTATGAAGCGTGAAGTAGGAGATAATGAATGGAGAAGTATTGAAACGAAAGCTAAAGATGGAAACGGCTAGGGAAATCTAACTAAGGCCCTTTGCGTCAATAGGCGTAGGCCTTGAGGGGGGGGGGGGCGTTTGGGGAGATGATATTGAAATGCAATTATCAAAGAACTTTTGTAAAATATTTGGCGGAACATTTAAGAAATAATGACATTAGATGAAAATATCCCCTTCATATATATATATATATATATATATATATATATATATATATATATATATATATATATATATATATATATATATATACAATTATCTAGAATCTTTTGCATAGAAATACCAGAATCAAAATAATATCAATACATAAAACAGATTAACTACTACCCAATTTGTATAAACTACATTTTCACAAACATATGTTCACAAGCTAAACTAACAACTAGCAATAAACTACAACCAACAAGAACTGATTCAGGATTATCAAAGGCTCTGCAACAAGTAATAGGGGCAGCAAAGAATACGAACCAGTGTTGTTCGTCACGCAAACTCTCTCCATAATTGGCATGTTTCAATAATTGTGTCCTGCTAGAATTGTAGGTTACCTTTGTAAATGTTTCAATGATGATATGTGAGTAAATGAGAAAGAAATTTTATATCACTTCTGTGGACTATTGTAAAATATGAAGAAGGTCAGTAGTGCTTTAGTATGGCCTGTTGTAAAAAGTGTGGATAAGTGGTTATTATCATTATTAGGATTCCCCATAAGGGAAATACTATTGTTTTTGGTATTATTATTATTATTATTATTATTATTATTATTATTATTATTATTATTATTATTATTATTATTATTAGGATTCCCTTTTAGGGGAATGCTATTGTTTTTGGTATTATTATTATTATTATTATTATTATTATTATTATTATTATTATTATTATTATTATTATTATTATTATTATTATTATTATTATTATTCTTTCCACGCGTTTTTTTTTTTCGCAAGAAATCTGAAATAATTATCATAGTTAGCCTATGGTAAGAATATACCTTAGACCCAGTTTAAGTGACCTTGACATACTTTTAAAGGTCACAGGGGCTTTTAAAGGCAAAATTTGTAAAATTTGAAAATCCATTAGGCTTAAGGTATAAGCCGTATAGCTAAGGGCCTTATGGACAATGATACAGAGATTAATCCCCAGATACTGCCCTACTTTAATGAAAGTAGGTCAAGGTCAAGGTCGCTAATGGCCAAAACCTGCTCAAAACAGGTTTGATTCCGAGATCTCAAAAACCGGAAGGCCCCAGAGCCCTGATCTTAGTGGCATATGATGAACTATATATTTATTTAAGGTTAGCTTAGCTTTTGTAGCGACTGCTTAATTACTTTTTGTAATATACATTTTTAACTATTTTTGACATCTCAATGAAATACTGGTTTTTGGTCATAGCATGCTATAGTAAACTACTCCAAACATATGCATAAAACCTCCAAATCAAATGTCGTATTTGACCTTGACCATCATTTTCAAGGTTATTTGGCTATTTCATGGAGAAATATTAACGTAGGCTGAAGGTGATGTTTTGTTGATCCCCCCCCTCCCATTGGCACATGCTCTTTTAGGATATGGGGTCAAATTTAACCCGTGACCTTCACACGACCTTGTAAGTGCCCATTGTCTTCAAGTTCAAAGGTCAATTTCTCTATATTTGTCATTTTTGCCTATGTTTTATCTCCATATACCTGCTATTATACAGATAAATTGCTTTAGAATAGTTTGTTAACATAACTCAAAATTTAGTCAAGGGGTCATTAGGCCAATAAACCATTACATAATATCTTTTACTGATTGACGGAAGCATTTCCCCACCTATTTAGCCAGTTGCAGTCTAGTTATTATTATTATCGTTATTATTATTATTATTATTATTATTATTATTATTATTATTATTATTATTATTATTATTATTATTATTATTATTATTAGGTAAACTACACCTCTGTTTGGAAAAGCAGGATACTATAAGCCCAATGGCTCCAAAAGAGAGAATCATATATATATATATATATATATATATATATATATATATATATATATATATATATATATATATATATATATATATATATATATGTATGTATATATACAGTATATATATATATATATTATATATATATATATATATATATATATATAATATATATATATATATATATATATATATATATATATATATATATATATATATATATATAGTATCCTGCTTTTCCAACTACGTTTGTAGTTTAGGTAATAATAATAATAATAATAATAATAATAATAATAATAATAATAATAATAATAATAATAATAATAATAATAATAATAATAATATCTTCCTATTGGATACTCTACAGAAAAGGCACATTATTGAACACATCCGAACACCAGTAACGAGTCAGGGTTCGAATGAACCCTAATTTGCATTCAAATTGGCTGGGATTTCAAACCCATTAGAGCGTCCCTATAAAGTTATCATCTTTTTAAATATTGCTTTTAGCCAACCTGATCCCAGTTGGGGATTCATCGTCAGCCTTGGATGGAAGGGACACTTAGGGCATGTTTATTACGTCCGCCAACGAAGTTGTACAGTTATATTTTCACCCTTGTTTGGGTGTGTGTCTTTGTGTACGTGTGTTTGTGAACAGCTTCCTGGGCACGATTTTAATTGTAGAGTAATGAAACTTACAGGGATTAACTGTTATATAAAAAGCTGGAAATGATGAGATTGTGGAAGGTCAAGGTCAAATGTCATGGTCATGATCACGCAAATTGAACAAATTCACGTAATCAGCCATAATCTGTGAACAGCATCCGGGAGACAATTTCAATTGTATGTTAATGAAACCTACAGGGATTAACTGCAACGTGAAAAGCTGGAAATCATAAATTTGGAAGGTCAAGGTCATGGTTAAGCAAAATTTACAATTAACGTTATCAGACATAAGTTTGCACATCATTGCCACAGAGACTTCAAACTTGGTTCATAATTTGGTATGGAAATCCACGACAATCAATACATGGTAAGTTCAAATGTCAAGGTTAAACTCAAACGCAATGTCGAGAAATAAGCTACTGCGGAGGAGGTCTGCGCTCTTTGAAGTGCCCATCTAATTTGTCACAGAGACTTCAAACTTGGTTCATAATCTGATAGGGAAATCCACGCCAATTAATACATGTTAAGTTCAAAGGTCAAGGTTAAAGTCAAACACAATGTCGAGAAATAAGCTACTGCGGTGGAGGTCTGCACTCTATGAAGTGCCCATCTAATTTGTCACAGAGACTTCAAACTCTGCTCATAATTTGGTATGGAAATCCACGCCAATTAATACATGTTAAATTCAAAGGTCAAGGTTAAAGTCAAACGCAATGTTGAGAAATAAGCTACTGTGGCGGAGGTCTGCGCTCTACGAAGTACCCCATCTAATTTGTCACAGAGACTTCAAACTTGGTTCGTAATTTGAAATGGAAATCCACGCCAATTAATACATGGTAAGTTCAAAAGGTCAAGGTTAAAGTCAAACGCAATGTCGAGAAATAAGCTACTGTAGCGGAGGTCTGCACTCTACGAAGTGCCTATTTATGATTGTTTTTATATTGAGGATTGTTTTAATGTTATTGAGCCTGGAAAGACTTTGAATCGAAAATGTTACAATTGGTTGAGTTGTTTATGAGAATTGTTTGCGTTTCCGATTAGATATTGAATTGTTTGTTGAAATTGTTTGATTGTTTTTCAATATTTTTAATTATTAGGGAAACTTGTATGAGTGTTGTTTCAATGAGTTGAATTATTATTGAAAAATTTTTTTGAGTTTTCGTATTGAACTGTTTTGCGGGAAGTTGGTTTAGTAATATTTTTAGTTGGTGGAGATTTCAAGCTAACTGTTGTAATTTCAACTTAGTTACTAAATAGTTTATATAAATATTGTTATTAACTAATTTTATTTGCTTTAGTTTTAGCATAATTCCTGCATTGTTTAGTTTGATTTTATGTCATGAAAAGATTTAAAAACATAACTGATTTTCTTTTCTGTTTTTACTATTTATTATTTATCCATATCACATAAAATAAGAATAAAATAACCAATAGAAAATATTATTGATATTATCATTATTATTATTACTATTGATGCTGTTGTTGTTGTCATTGCTTGTTATTTGAACTATTCAAGTAAACAGTTTTTGAGGGACATTTCAGTTACTTGAAGTATCTATGGATAAATTTTCATACATTTTAAACTCCCACTGATTTATTAATCTCAACATTATCATCATCATCATCATCATCAACTCCTCCTGCGCCTATTAACACAAAGGACTTCGGTTAGATTTCGCCAGCCGTCTCCATCTTCAGCATTTAACTCAATACTTTATTTATCACCTCCTACTTCATGCTTCATAGTCCTCAGCCATGTAGGCCAGAGTCCTTCGAAATCTTCTAGTACATTGTGGGCCCCAGTTGAAAGTTTGCTGAACTAATCTCTCTTGGGGAGTGCGAACAACATGCCCAAACCATCTCCACCTACCCCTGAAGAATCAAGTAAATCTTTGATTATTGAAATTTCAGACAGTTAAAACATTCATGGATACTTTTACGTATATTTTAAACTCCCATCCATTTCTTCATCACAACAATAACCTTTTAAAGACAATACTTCCCATATCTTAACTTATCCTATTAGTTTGAGCATCAAAATCATAGCCTGAGACGCGGGAAGTAATCAATCTTAGTCAAGGCTTCAGGCAAATACCCGGACTTTTAGCAGCTGATGGATTAAAGTAAATTAATCCTTAATTTCCACGTTGTCATATGATCATGTATTGGAGCTTCTGGGAAATTAGGAAATGTTATGTTTTCTAAGTGGTGTGTGTGGGATTTCATGTGTATGCATATGTATCAAATATATATAATTATATATATATATATATATATATATATATATATATATATATATATATATATATATATATATATATATATATATATATATATATATATATATATATATATATATATATATATATAGTTATCTATATATATATGCATATATATAAATTATATATATATATATATATATATATATATATATATACTATATATATATAAACACATATGTATATATATATATATATATATATATATATATATATATATATATATATATATATATATATATATATATATATATACATGTATATATATCTATATATATATATATTATATATATATATATATATATATATATATATATATATATATATATATATATATATATATATATTATATATATATAAATATATATATATATATATATATATATATATATATATATATATATATATATATATATATATATATATTATTATTATTATTATTATTACTATCCAAGCTACAACCCCAATTGGAAAAGCAAAATGCTACAAGCCCAGGGGCTCCAACATGGAAAAATAGCCCAGTGAGGAAAGGAAACAAGGAAATAAATAACTGAAGAGAACAAATTAACAGTAAATCATTCTAAAAAAAGTAACAACGTCATAACAGATATGTCATATATAAACTATTAACAACTTCAAAAACAAATATGTCATATATAAACTATAAAAAGACTCATGTCCGCCTGGTCAACAAAAAAGCATTTTCTCCAACTTTGAACTTTTGAAGTTCTACTGATTCAACAACCCGATTAGGAAGATCATTCCACAACTTGGTAACAGCTGGAATAAAACTTCTAGAGTACTGCGTGGTATTGAGTCTTATGATGGAAAAGGCCTGGCTATTAGAATTAACTGCCAGCCTAGTATTACGAACAGGATAGAATTGTCCAGGGAGATCTGAATGTAAAGGATGGTCAGAGTTATGAGAAATCTTATGCAACATGCATAATGAACTAATTGAACGACGGTGCCAGAGATTAATATCTAGATCAGGAATAAGAAATTTAATAGACTGTAAGTTTCTGTCCAACACATTAAGATGAGAATCAGAAGCTGAAGACCAGACAGGAGAACAATACTCAAAAACAAGGTAGAATAAAAGAATTAAAACACTTCTTCAGAATAGATTGATCACCGAATATCTTAAAAGACTTTCTCAATAAGCCAATTTTTTGTGCAATTGAAGAAGACACAGACCTTATATGTTTCTCAAAAGTAAATTTGCTGTCGAGAATCCCACCTAAAATTTTGAAAGAGTCATACAAATTTAAAGAAACATTATCAATACTGAGATCCGGATGTTGAGGAGCCACCGTCCTTGACCTACTTACAATCATACTTTGAGTTTTGTTAGGATTCAACTTCATACCCCATAACTTGCACCATGCACTAATTTTAGCTAGATCTCTATTAAGGGATTCACCAACCCCAGGTCTACATTCAGGGGATGGAATTGATGCAAACAGAGTAGCATCATCTGCATATGCAACAAGCTTATTTTCTAGGCCAAACCACATGTCATGTGTATATAGTATGAAAAGTAATGGGCCAAGAACACTACCCTGTGGAACACCGGATATCACATTCCTATACTCACTATGGTGCCCATCAACAACTTCTCTTTGAGATCTACTACTTAAAAAATCAATAATAATGCTAAGAAACGACCCACCCACTCCCAACTGTTTCAGTTTGAAAACAAGGGCCTCATGATTAACACGGTCAAAGGCAGCACTAAAATCAATGCCAATCATACGAACTTCACGACCAAAATCAAGGGATTTCTGTACTGCATTGGAGATTGTAAGAAGGGCATCACATGCTCCAAGGCCTTTACGAAAACCAAATTGCAAACTAGGGAATAGATGATTACCTTCAGCAAACCTATTAAGACGTTTTGCCAGAAGACGTTCAAAAACTTTAGATAATATGGGAGTTATGGAAATTGGGCGGTAATCAGTGGGACTTGAGCTACCACAAACACATTTACATAGAGGAGTAACATTACCAATTCTCCAACAAGTGCTAAAAGCTCCTCTTCTTGCTAACTTGCACAAAATAACAGATAACTTTGGAGCTAAGAAATCTGCTGTCTTTATAAAAAACAAAGGAAAAATACCATTTGGGTCTACACCTCCATAAGCATCAAGGTCCATCAACAGAGCTTTAATCTCACGAGATCGAAAAGCTAAACTAGTTAGTTTAGCCTCAGTAAAACAGGAATGAGGAAGTTCAAGTTTTTCATTACTCTGTTTACTGTCAAAAACATCAGCCAAAAGGGTTGCCTTTTCCTTTGGACAGTGAGTGACTGAGCCATCTGGTTTAAGTAAAGGAGGAACTGCTGCATCTACACCAAAGAGTGCAGATTTAAGGGTAGACCACCATTTATGTTCCTGAGTTGTACCAGAGAGGGTTTCTTTTATGATTAAATTGTACTCCTTTTCAGTTGAGGCATAAACTCTCTGAGCAAAAGCTCGAAGCTGAGTATAGTTGTTCCAGGTCAAATCTGATCTGTTACCCTTCCAAAGGTGATAGGCCTCCTGCTTCTCCAAATAAGCACGTCTACAATCATCATTGAACCACGGTTTGTCCTTCATTCGGTACCTTAGCACACGAGAAGGGATACGCCTATCAATTATGTTGACTAGATTCTCATTCAAAGAGACAACAGGATCTACACTATTATATAATTGTGACCAATTCAAGCACAAAAGATCATGCAAAATCCCATTCCAGTCTGCTTGGGATTTCATATAAATTTTACAGGAATATGATATATCAGGGACAGGCTGCTCAGTCTTCACTAATAATGAAATCAAGGCATGATCAGAAGTCCTGACTGGAGAATCAACCTTACTAGTTATAACGCCAGGGGAGTCAGTGTATACGAGGTCCAAGCAATTACCAGACCTGTGAGTAGCTTCATTTATGATTTGCTCACAGCCTGATTCAGAGGCAAAGTCTAAAGCTCTTAAGCCATGGCGATCGGTAGGAGAGATAGAACTTAACCACTCCCTATGGTGAGCATTAAAATCACCAACAAAGACAAAAGAAGCCTTTCTATCATCTTCTTGTATCTTAGCCATAATGGTAAGAAGACAATCGAAGATAGAATCATCCATGTCTGGATTCCGGTAGATCGAACACAAATAAAAGTTGTTATGCCTGCCACAAACTTTTATTAACTGAATCTCATGACATCCACATTGATAGCAGGACTTATGAGAAGCAGGGTACTCGGTCCTAATATACACCGCCATTCCCCTGGCCCTAGGAATGGCATCACGGTTTCAGCATTATTGGCTTCTTAAAACCAGTTATAAGGAGCTCAGATGAGTGCCTCATATTAGAAACCAAAGTTTCTGAGCACAAAAGAATATCATACTGTCTGGACGCAACTGTAAGGTCTTGGATATTTGCATGAAGACCACGAATATTGCAATACAGAAGACGACATTGACGAAATCTAGGACGTACTGGTCCCGGATTTTGCTCAATGTCTCCAGACAGCATAAGAATTAATAGAAATAAAAAAGAGACATCATACTTAAAAACTAGATTAACAAGAATTATAACAAAAACAATATGTACAGAATAATAAAAAAAAAGTGATTGATGATACCCATAGACTATAGTAAAAAGTCGGAAAAACTGGTCAACATGGAGGAGCCGATACACCATGCAAGGCTAAATACCCTCCAGGATAGCCACTTCAACTGAAGGGAGGACAGTAAGGATGGTTTTGAGAAGAAAAAATCAGAAAAAGGAAAAGACAACCTCTTGATAAACCACCAGGCATCCATGGCCCTTCTATTAAGCCTGCCCAACACACCATTTAAAAAAAAAACAAGAGGAAGAAAAAAAATAAGATA
>NW_027170900.1:0-2500 GCF_036898095.1 Palaemon carinicauda
GGTCGAAGACGCCCCTTAGAAAATCCACTCTCTTGCAATGTTGGTGTTGATTGGCCACTTCACTCTTCGGTACGATGATGACGTTGATGATTAAGGGAGTTATGGGTGTTTTCCAAATAGCTGCAGCTTACATAGAGTATGTGAAGAATAAGTATCTAAGTCTTATTTTTTTTTCATGTTTTTTTTTATTTATAGTTTTTGGTTTTATTCAAGTTTAAGTATTTGAGGGTGATGTTACTCTTTGATATCACATGTGTTACACACACGTATATGTATATATATATATATATATATATATAAATAAATAAATATATATATGTATATATATATATATATATATATACACAAAATATCTAATAACTATGATAGACTATTGTTCAAGGTAATACAACTATCCAGCATGATATAATAAATTACTGTTATCGGAAAGAGATTAATTTGCCCGTTCCTCTCTCTCTCTCTCTCTCTCTCTCTCTCTCTCTCTCTCTCTGAGAGTTGGGTATAGTATCAGTATCACATCACTTCCAAAGCCTTCCTTAATCCCCCTCTGGTAATAATGAGTCAGACAAATTCCAACTCGTCTCGAGGAAACTTTAGTAAGAAGAAGGGCCACCAGTCTGCGAAAGCCCGGGACATTAGCTGATCGTCCGGAGTTTGTTATTTATTTGAGATGGATGCAGTCTGCAAAAGCTCGGTACATTAGTCGATATGTCTTGCAATTGTTGTTAATTCTAGATGCTAGGAATAGTAGGTTTTAATTCATGCATCTAATTATTCTATCTATATGATAAATAAAAAATAACTATCTTTTTCATAAAAGATAAAGACTTTTATTGCTATAATATAGTCCTAGTTTAAGGTAATGCATCCTTCCTTTTAAATCATTCTTCAGTACTTAGGAGTTAAATGCCAGGACAAGATTATAAATGAAAATATAAGAGAGATTACTAATGTGCCATATGTGGATGAGATCATGGTGAGAGGTAGATGGAGATGGTTTGGGCATGCTCTTCCCACTCCTCAAGAGAAATTTCTTCAGCAAACGTTTAAATGTCCTCCACATGGCACTAGAAGAGTTGGAAGACCCAGGTCTACATGTGTGAGGACTATGAACCTGAAGTAGGAGATGATGAATGGGGAAGTATTGATGTAAAAGCTTAAGATGGAGACGACTGGCGAAATCTAACCGAGGATCTTTACCTCAATAGGCGTAGGAGGAGAGGATGATGATGATGATGATGACTTTAAAGTAATATGTCCTCCTCACATTCGAGCTACAACCCTATGCACTTGACTCAAAACCCGTTGTATCATTAACTGTATTTTGTAAACTGCGGAAATTTACAAACAGGAACATTAGTTATTCGATTGAAAGCATATAACATTTTCTACTTTTCGTAAGCAGAAGTTTCCTTTCAGCTAAAACTAGTCAAAAATGAAGGCTAAATATTTAGATAGATATGCACCAGATTTTGGCAACTCCTTTTTCACCCCCCCCCCCCCCCCCCCGTCTATCTCAGGGACGGAAAGAGCTAAGCCGGACCGGAAAGAAATATATACATATATGTTTATACAAATACCTCGTACATAGTTAAACACTTGCCATTCATTATATAAGGGAGATCATTTTACATTGAAATGTTTAGCTTAAATTTTCCTAGGTAGAATTTATTTTTAAATAATCTGAAATATTTAGTATCATTCAAAAAGAGATTAAAATAAGTACAGAATCAGAATCATAATAACGGATAGAAATAGCGTTCAGATTTTCATCTATGTCAACACTCACCTAAAGCCACTTAATTTCAGTCAATCTCAGCAATAAGCAATTCGTTCCATAATATTTCGACGACGTCAGCTAACCCAGTGTATAAACTTATAAACTTCTATGGCATAAATCATATAAATTTTCCATATAGTTTAGGCCAGTCGGAAATGCTGTGAACCTTAGCTTTACGTTCACCAGAAATATATATATATATATATATATATACATATATATATATATATATATATATACATATATATATGTATATATATATATATATATATATATACCTTTTCTTGAGATTGAACGATCTTTTTCTTTATATTTCTGTCTTCTTCCTTTTTTATGTAGATTTGTTACAATTTATTTCTAAATTATTTATTTGTTCCCCAAAACTCCTGCATAATCTCAAAGTTAATATCTAATTAAAGAATTGTTATTCCCTAAATTTTTAAAGATATAAAGAAAAAAAATATTAGTTATTTATATTTGTCAGCAATTATCATATATAGATTATTATTTATGATCATATTTATAGCAGAAATCAAATGAAAGTTATATTACTTCAAAAGACAATTAACAATATTTTCACATATACATAATCACATAATTTTAAAGTAAGATATGCAAAGATGCGGAAAAAACAAACTATTCGATAAAAAAATTACGCTTTTTTCTTATTCAATGAAAAGGAAATGCTATATCGAAATCGAATGAGTTTCCTTTTAGGGA
>NW_027170900.1:5000-7500 GCF_036898095.1 Palaemon carinicauda
TATATATATGAATACATATAAATATATATATATATATATATATATTAAATATTAATATATATATACATATATACACAGTATATATATATATATATATATATATTTATATATATATATATATATATATATATTTATATATATATATATATATATATATATGTGTGTATATATATATGTGTGTGTGTGTGTGTGTGTACATTTATGTTTATGGATCCGTGTATATGATGGAAAAATATTCTTTTATTCGCATAAACATTTCTGCTTATGAAATTAAACGAATTTGCTAGTCGTCGGAAAAGAAAGAAAGAAAAAACAAACTATGAATAATCATGAATTTTTCCTTTTGTGAAGGGCTGAATGGTTTTCAAAAATTATCCAAAATCGTAGGTGATGAACACATCCGCTCTCATGAAATAAAAACTATGGTTTTTTTTTTTTCAATTGCTGCGTTGCATAGAATTTAATAAATAAATGAATAAAAAAAATCCTGGTACATCATATTATAGTTTGAATTTGATTTTTTCATTTAAATGGTTATCTCCAAATTATTTTCTTTTTTTTTTTTGATAGGAAATTACCATTTTATCATCATAGTTTATATATTTAATTTCTATTTAATTTTGGTAGTATCAGATATATTTATATATTTTTCTTTACAAAAAATGACGACAATATGAATAATGCTAAATACAATATATAATATGTATTTCGTTTTCTTTATCATAGACTCATATCGTGCTCATTATGTTTTTTAAGAGCTAGGTATGATTATATCAATAAAATTAATTACTTATTTTTCATAGGGATAAAATTCTGCTTATAGTTTTTTTAAGCAAAGCATGAACATAATATAGATAATATTATAAGTTGTATATTATTTGATTATAATTATTTTCGTATCACAATTATCTGTCAAAACTTTTTTTTCTCAATAGATAATTTAGGATTTTTCATTGAATTCTATATTTTTCTTCTTGTTATAGAGACATATATCTGTTATTAATTTCTTAACAAAATGATATGAAGGTATTATTAACAATGTTAATAATGCTAATATCTTTAATGTTAAAACCAGATTATTTAAGAGAATAAATGTTTGTATCAGATTTCAGAAATTGTTGGATAAATTTTTAATTAGTCGAAAACTTTATTCCGAATAAACGGAATTATCATTTTCATATTTCCTAACTGTTGCAAAAATACTGCAGAAAATTCAATTCACTTTCGATTATGATTTGAGGAATATGTCATATGCATTTTGCAAAATTTTCATTGCAGAAAAAATATGATTTTTGTCTGCGTATATTGTCATGGGAAATCATTTGCTGATGTCATATTTCCAAGAAATGCATTAAAATCGATCAGCACAAAAATACATTTCTAACAATAGCAAATAAAATTAGGTTAATTGGCAATTTCCAATGAATATTTACTATTTGTGTTGTTTATATCTGATTCTTATTACTCATATAAATAAGATTAAAATGCTTTACGGAAAATTGTATCAAGGACCTAAACATTATTTTCTCTACCCAGAAACAGAAGTAATATTTAAAATCGAGTGAAGAATGGAAAAAAATCTTTTGGTCTTTGACATAATAATATTTCCTTTGAAATACGCTTTATCTATAAATAATTTTTGATTCAATTAACCTTGATAACTTGTAACCTACGGGTTACGCCCTTGCCTGATGATTGCCGGACTGGTGTTTGAGTCCTGCTCAGACTCTTTAGTTATTTTGGTCGCTGCAACCTTACCATCCTTGTATGGTAAGGATGGGGTGTTTTGGGGTGCCTATAGGCCTATCTGCTGAGTCATCAGCAGCCATGGCCTTGCACTCCTTGGTCCCAGCTTGGATGGAGAGAGGCTATTAGATATAAGTGGTACTGCTGTGAGTAACTCGTATCAAATTATGATGAATGGAAGATATTTGAATAATGTAATCTAATATATTAGACAATGAAAAGAAAACATTGTAAACGAAATATGTTTAACGCAGATATGTCTACGTAATATGATTGGATTAACAAATCTATAATGCAAATTCTACTTCATAATATATTATGATTAAGATATTAGTGATGATACTTATAATAAAAAAAGAAGAGAACTACTGTCAATAGAATATGTTCGATGCAGGTATTACTAGGCAATATAATTCTTAAAATTACTTTTCAAAGAGATTCATTATGTAAATTCTCTATCATAATATATAACACTTAAAATATAATGATGATAATGTATATCATTATGGTTATTTCTTCAATGCAGTGAATAAAATGTAAAATATAATGTCTCTCATTTTTCATTCCAGGAAACATTGCAATAATGAAAATAAACATCCTGGAGAGATTGAGACGATGAGAATTAAATCATCTCCCACAAAGTAGTGATAAGACACGTCAATCACCAAGCGTTATAAGATATTACCACAAGTTGAAGTCCCTCCAAGATGCCACAAGAAATGAAATGAGAATGAGGAATGTGAAATGAAGGAGA
>NW_027170900.1:20000-24275 GCF_036898095.1 Palaemon carinicauda
TAGTAACAGATATTAATTCTTTAATAGGATAATGATGAAAAAAAATATAAAGAAAAAAAACTGCTATGATCTGAAATTGTTCTGTGTAATTTGGATAATGATAAAAAAAAACTGTTTTATATACAGAAAACAACTGCTATGAGTTGATACTGTTCTGTGGACTTTATCGTTAAAAATAATTTGTATAACTATTTCATATTAATGATATTAAGAGAGTGATATTTAATGATAAGATAAAGATGAAAAGATATAAATTAATAAACAGAGAAAGTAGAACCTTCTTTATAATGTCTCACTGTATTATGAGACTAAAGGGAGAAAAATATTTTCAGTGAATAGAAATGAAAAATTTGTTTAGATTAATATCTTTGAGTAAACTATAAAGCTTCAGTAATATGGAAGAATTATTGAATAAAAAAAAGTTTCAAACTAAAAGATAATTGAGAAAAGTGTTTATCTTATAATGGAATTGATTAGATATATTTAAATTGCATTGAATTTGTCAACCAAATTACAGTAGAATCCTAATATAAAATATAGAATATACAACTATTATAAACACACCGAAGGTTTTGAAAGGAAAGGAAACTAGGAAACGTACATTTCCTCTGGGTAAATAAATAAAATATATTCAGATAACATTAAACTTGTCCATCAATATACCGCAGAATCCTATTGCAAAACTTAGAAAGCCCAGGTATATATTAAAAGATTAATTGTGAGATCCTGATTGGTAAATTTGCTAATATCATAAGGTAAAATCCATAAATACATAACGATCTTTGTACATGATACGTTTTACTTTGTATCAACAGCGTAGCGAATTTTAAAATACTTAAAAATTACATACAATATCTGGTCATGACAATTACAAATATATTACAAATCCATAAATACATAACGATCTTTGTACATGATACGTTTTACTTTATATCAACAGAGTAGCGAATTTTAAAATACTTAAGAATTACACACAATAGCTGGTCATGACAATTACAAATATATTACAAACGTACCTAGTTCTACCATGCATTTTTTTCATTGTACATATACCTTCATATCTAATTTTCCAATTACTAGAATGGCACAGCCTGACAAAGATCTCTTTATAATTTATACAGTTTATATATGAAATGTCTATTTCAATGTTGCTACTGGTCTTAAAATATTTCATATTAATTATTCGTTATTTTCATCTAGTTTATTTATTTCTTTATTTCCTTTCCTTGCTGGGCTGTTTATCTTGTTGGAGCGCTTATAGGGAATATATCATCGTGCTTTTCCAGCAAGGATTGTAGCTTAGGTAATAATAATAATAATAATAATAATAATAATAATAATAATAATAATAATAATAATAATAATAATAATACTTCAACCACCACTACTATCATTGCCATGCACAAACATGAAACAAACAACAAAAAATGATGGCCTACTTCTGATCCTGCTCACATTACATCAAACCATCACATCACTGTCAATTGTGCTTAAGACAGTCATTTACCAGCTGTCTAGTAAACAGATATTTGATAAACATCCCATTTGGGTACCTGAAAATGTTATTCTCCTGTGAAAGAATAGAATTAAGATACATTTGGGTTATGGGAAGTTTTTGGAAATTCATATAAGAAAACTTGTTCTCCAATTAGAATGTGGGGTAATTGGTGATGTATGAAGTTCTTATGCATGTTTTATAAAAAAGCTATTTTATAGTTTATGAATGGAATTTTTTTATTTTTATTAAGAAATGTTACGTTTCTGTTGTATGATTGACTTATTGTATATATATATATATATATATATATAAATATATATATATATATATATATATTTATATATATATATATATATATATATGTATGTATATATATATATATATATATATCTATATATATATATATATATATTTATAAATATATATATATATATATATATGTATGTATATATATATATATATATATATATTTACACACACACACACACACACATATATATATATATATATACATATATATATATATATATATTTTTGGGCTCAAGCCATGTCGTCCTGATGGAAGTTCCTATAGGGTAGCTTCCTAGGGTATATTACAACTACGGCGATATTCCCAGAGAATTTACCTTAAGGTACCAGAATTCTAACTCCTGGAGCGAGTATCCCTCGTGAAAGGGATATCGCGACATATCAGAGGACGTATTCTAGACACGTCACATGGCAATCTACGACCTGAACAGAGATTCGTCTCGTAGGAGGGAGATTGACGAGATACGAATTCGGGAAAGAAAAAGGGGAGCCGCTCCCAAGGCTTCTCTATCCCCCGATTCGTATGCGTGCCTGGCGCCAATCTTGGCGCCATCTGTATTCCTTTTTGCGTAGCTTAACAACTCGGTGTTTTTTTCCTGTTTTTCTCGCAAATCTTGGATTTATTCAGCTTTTCATGGCTTCTTCGTCTTCGTTGACCTCGGATAAGTTGAGTATAGTGTCTGTTATGTATAAATGTAGGCTCTTGGTAAAATTTTGAGTGATTAATAGGATTAATCTTTGATACAAGAGCCGTAGCCTACCAGAGGTGTCCTGGACACTGTCACTCGCTAGGTATAAATTAGTTAGTCAGAGTGACATTCCTGGTTGTTTTGCTTAATAAATTTTAGCTATTTTAGCTTTACATAGGATTTCCTTTCGTGCTTAGTATTATTTGGCGAAGTATTCGCCATTCTGGCCTACGCTAGGCCATGTAGCCTAGTCGTTTGGTCCTAGTACTTAATGCATGATTTTGGTTTTTCCGAGTGTAATTAAAATTTTATTGAAGCTTTAGGCTATTTTTATACATTTTAGACTGTGTGGAATATTTCCAAGATTGTATACGTGAGAGTTTCGGTGAATCAGGTAATCGATTCTCTTGGTGCCTAGGCTAATTGCTTATGGAGCCTTAGTATACTTTATTATACTCCCCGGTTGCTTTCTTTTCTTCGGAGAAGGTATGCAATCCCTTTCCCTCTGTTTAAGCCTTGGGCTTATCCCTAAGTGGTTTTTTCCGAATTTATTTTCGATAAAACTATACTAGGGTGTTACTGTACCTTCCTGTTCCAGCAGAGTCTGGTTCAAAGAGGGACAGAACAACAGAGTTTTTAGTCTGAGTCCGTGTTGTCTGGCTTGGGGCAGAGTCTCCCTCGCTGACCTAACACTTACAAAGGGAGCTTAGCTCCCTTAGGTCACTATCGAAGGTTTCTGTAGTTATGATTCCTTCTTGTGTGATCGACCAGACTAAGTCCTGTTGCTGTTCTCGGGGAGGATAAAATCTTCCCTTGGGAGTAGCAACGCCTTCCTTGCTTTGGTGCTCTGGAAGCTGGCAGGTATTATACTACTGTGCTGGCCCTTTCCCTTAGATCTCCCTTAGGCTAAGACAAAGTTCTTGGCTGCGGGTGATCTGTCACTAAAGCAAGGTTGGCAGGACCCTCTTGTCCCTTCCCCCTCTATCTCCGTAATGGCCTAGCCATTACTGTACTGTACCTTGCCGGCCGGCAGAGCTGGCCGGCAGGGGTATTACTGTACTGTATGCCATTCTACTTCTGGACCTAGTATAGGTTGGGATGTGGAATTGACTAAGCCCATTGCCGGCCGGCAGAGATGCTGGACGGCAAGGGTATTATGTTTTCGAGTGCTGCCCGGACCTCTCTTGGTCCCTCATCCATGCCTGCCGGCAGAGCCGGACGGCATTGATCAAGGAAGCCTGAATTAAGTTTCTCCCCTTCCTTATATGCACTCTTTCGGTTGCCGGGCTTGGGGGGTTGTGTACACTCTTATCCCGGCATCCATTCTATTTTCTTCTAGTGCTGTACCTGTCCCGGCTGCCGGCCTATGAGGCCGGCTGCCGGCCTATGAGGCCGGCAGCCGGGCAGGTGTAGTCTTCTGGTTCTTTTGCTGCCGGCTGGCATCGGTCTTGTACCTTTGCCGGCCGGCTTATGTCAGTCCTTGTCTGCCGGTCACCAAGAGTGTGGCCGGCAGCTGGGTACTACCTTGTGTAGTTGCTGGCCGGCAATCATTGCCGGCCAACACTGGCTGTTGCTGGCCGCCAGCTGCTGCCGCCAGCACAGGCATTTGAACCAGAGGGCTGCCGCCCTATAGCTGTTAAGTAGTATACTTTAAAGCTAATTGTGGTGTGTGCCGGCCGGCAAAGGCAGGCCGGCACACATCCTCCTATACTGTACTAGTATTCTTCTGTATAGCATATACAGTAAGAAGAAAACTATAGTAAAAGTTTAGGTACAGCA
>NW_027170901.1:12500-20000 GCF_036898095.1 Palaemon carinicauda
AGTGCGTTTGGCGAGACGTCCCAGAGCGACCGAGAGGCGTGACGTCCCCGAGTGACCAAGGCGTGTCTAGAACTTCGCGCCAGCCTTCCCAACACCTGACGAAGGCTTATACTTCAGCGACGACAGTAGGCCTATAGATGACGTTTAGGCCTAACTAAACCAGGATTCACCAAATTCTCCAGCCAGTGTCAAGACGTCTGAGTTCATCACTAAGTGTTAATGTAGAAACCACGCTTTTGTTTTTGACTGCTTGTAAGTGCCTGTTCAAACCCCTTTTTATGTCTAGTAAAGAAAGAAACCAGCATTCGTATCCCTCACCCACGAAACTTTGCTTATGTAAACTCCTGAGAGAAATTCAATTAATATTAAACTAAAGGAAGAGGTAAGATACTAGACTAATTAAGAAGTTATTGCTAACTAAATCAAAGACATCTTCACAAATGGTGGCATCGTTAAGGGATACTGTGCCGTGTTGTATTAAGTTTGAACTAATACTGGCTTTATTTCAGGAAAGTGCTGAAACCCCCTTTTATGTGTCGAAGAAATACAAAACAATCTCAAGAAAAACAGAGGGAAACCAAAGGAGTCGTGAACCAATGGATATGTGAGTAGTTTGCATGTTTTCGTTCACTCTCTTGTTTTGTATAAATACTGTCTCTCTATAGAATAGGAAGTTAGGGCATTTGTCTCTCGTAAGAAAATTTTGGTGTTTTAATTTTTCCTTTTTTTGTGATATGAGTCTGGACAATATTTTCCAAAGACTTACACAATATCAATACGACTTGAGATTAACTGCAGACAGACGGTCGCGAAGTGCTAGTGTAGGAAGACGTCAAAATCTGACTAGAAACCGAAGTTCGAGTCCGGTAAGAGCAAATATTGCCGATATGAATTCCGCTGGGCTGATCACACAAACCACACGGTTTTGTGGAAATGTAAGTAGGGATAATCCCGACAAACAAAGGTTAGAGAAATACAGTGTAGATAAGTGGTTAGCGGACACAGAGAATAGGATCGCTAGTTTTAAAATAACTGACGATGTTGCAAAAATTAAACAGGCAATGATGTTAGTCAACGTAGACGTAGGGGATGCTCACCCTACATTAAACGGTAAGGCCTTTGAAAAAATTACCACTTTCAACGAGTTCAAGGAGGAATGCAGACTATTGTGGCGATCGGCCAAGGAGACCGATCGGTTGTCGAACTTGTATAGGCTTACCTCAACTAATAAATGTGAAGGTGAATCCAGGGCCAGTTGGCGTGCCCAGGTTAGGGATCAGGTAAGAGCAGTTAGGGAAGACTTTTTGTCATTGCCCACAATCACGGTAGGAGACGGAACCAAGTTTAGTAAGGATAATAAGAACCTGGTAGATCTAGATGAAGTTCTAAATCTTGTGGCCTACAGTAAGATGTATGCGGCCTTGTTGGAAGACCTAAAGTTAGATCCTGCCCAGAAAACCACAAAAACACCGAACGAATGTCAAGAAATTATACAGAAAAACGAGACCGGTAGGAATAAACATTACCCTAAAGATTATCAAAATAACCAGCCCCCTGGCAAGTCAAATGAAGAAAGAAGAGGAAATTATAATGAAACATATAAATCTAGAGGGAATTATCCTCATAAGGGAGCTAGACCAAAGAATAGGTATTGCCAGTATTGTCAAAGAGGAGGTCACACAGACCAAGAATGTTGGTACCAAGGTAAGAAACATAATAAACCCTCCGAAAATACTCCTCAGGTACAGGCAAGGGATAACTCAAACCCTACTAATTACTCCGAAGAAAAACAAGGTAACAGAAAGTGACTAGAAGAGCAGGATAGGAGTCCAGGAAATAGGGAAACCAAAGAATGGAAGGATGTTGTAGGTAGCGGAGGTACATCCACGTTGCCAGCAACATATTTATCCTTCCGACAGCAATCATTACCCAAGACTAATATCAAGATAGAAGGTAAAGAATGTCTTAGTTTGTTAGATTCAGGAAGTACTGTAAATCTCATAGGGCTCCATACCTTAACTGACTATTTGAATATACCTATTTCTGCAATTAGGAGTGAGGATACATTAATTCAGGGGATAACTGGCAATCAGCTTAACAATGTAGGAGCCATAGATTTAAACATTGAATTGCTAGAGAAGAAGTGTCAAGTGCCATTTTTGGTTTTGCAAGAAGTAGCATTTCCCGCTCGAGCTTTGATTTCTTTTGCAACAATGCAAGATTTTGGCATAGTTTTTGATTGTCAAGACAGAAGATTAGTTCTAAAGGGAAATAATCAGGAAGTCTGTTTCCAACTTGTTGATGACAAGTCCACTACAAATTTGGCCAATTTGCAGGGGACCGCTTCGATAGTTGAAACACACTCCGGTTCAGAAAGAGAAAGGGAAATCAAAGTAAAATCAGAAGAAAGGGAGAAAGAAGAGAATTTAGCAATTGCACCCAGAAAGGGGGAAATTACTTCTTGTAAAGGTAGCACACATACTAAGGAGAAAAATGTCGACAGAGAATCTGAGAGAATAGATAAAAGGGAATGCCAAGAAGTTTTGCTGCTAGGCACATTGAATTCACAAGAATTAAGACACTTAAGAGAAACAGAATCTCAAAAAGGAGGAGATGAAGATTTATGTTTTTGTACTCAAGTACAAACTGGGGAAATAAGTCTGATCAGCACAGCAGATGCAAACAAAATAAGAATTAGGCTAGCTAGAGATGTAGTACTACTGCCCAATACTCTTACTAGAGTATATTTGATAACCCGCCTACACACTAATAATGATGTAATCTTGACCCCAGAAGGATTACCAGAATATGTCAGAATGGATAACTCATTAGTTCAGATGGAGGGATTAGCCTGTACTACTTATGTCATGAATTATTCTGATAAAAGACTCCATTTGTTAGCGGGTACAGAATTTTGTACAGGAATAGAAGTTACACACAAAATGATTCCGTTAGAGGAGGAAGCATTCTTTACCATAGGAAACATTGATGCAGGAATAGATAGGGAGATAGATAACACCGATTTTCCTGAGTACCGTAAAAGGTTAATAGAAACCTTAAATAAATATAGGCCGGGCATAGCAATTACAGGTGATAGGTTAGGTAGGACTGAGGTGTTAAGACATAAGATAATCCTAGATGATGGAGCTAAACCCTTTTTCATACCTAATTATAAATTACCTATCAGCCAACGTCCAATAGTAGATAAAATGATAGAAGAAATGAAAGAAGAAGGAGTGGTCATACCCTCTAAATCACCTTATAATTCTCCCATGTTGTTGATTCCAAAGAAAGATGGAAGTTACAGATTAGTGATTGATTATCGCAAGTTGAATGCGAACACAGTTCCTGATAGGATGCCCATGCCTGTAATAAACGATGTTTTGGCTCAGTTAGGAGGAGCAAAGATCTTCTCATCCTTAGATCTACTAAGTGGATATTGGCAAGTACCTTTAGACGAAGAATCAAAGCCATTAACTGCCTTCAGCACACATAAAGAACACTTAGAATTTCAGGTAATGCCATTTGGGTTAACATCAGCTCCATTGACTTTTGTACGGTTAATGTTACAGATCTTAGGAGACATAGAGAATGTGTCAGTCTATTTAGATGATGTCATTATATTTAGCAAAGATATGGAGAGCCATTTCGGAACCATAGAAATCGTTTTAGAACGACTAAGACTGGCAGGATTAAAGATAAAGGTTAAGAAATGTCAATTCTTGAGGAAATCATTAGAATATTTAGGACATGTGATCAGTGCTGATGGATTACGCATGCAAGAAGGAAAAATAAAGGCGATTGTGGAATATCCTGCTCCACAAAATTTGAAAGGTGTAAGAAGATTTTTAGGGATGATAGGATACTATAGACCATTTGTCAAAAATTTTGCTACTATAGCTAAACCATTGACAGAATTAACTAAGAAGGATGTAGAGTTTGAATGGAAAGCAGAGCAAGAGGAGGCTTTTCAAAAGTTGAAGGAGAAATTAATCCAAGATCCTATCTTAGTGTATCCAGACTTTAGCAAGCAATTTTACTTAGCATGTGATGCTTCAAATACAGGAATTGGAGCAGTTTTGTTACAGAAGGCAAAAACCCGAATGAGGGTAGTATATTATGCAAGTAGAGTCCTGAATGCGGCCGAACGAAATTACAATACCACAGAAAAGGAATGTTTAGCCATTTATTGGGCACTGAGAAAGTTTCGGCACATTTTGTTAGGACACAAAGTAAATGTACTTACTGACCATAAACCCATCTGTGACCTATTTAAGAAAAGAGCTTTCACTAATAACTTAAAGTTTAATCGATGGTTTATTAGTGTGCTAGAGTTTGCTCCAGAATTTAGATACATTCCAGGTAAGTTTAATACTTTAGCAGATGGATTATCTAGAGCACAAGAGGATACTGAAAGAATTATCACAACTAACACTTTTTGTTTCAGCTGTCAGGTCGTAGACTTAGATTTGGAGAGAGTTAAAATAGAACAAGAGAAACAAGAAAGTATCAGGAAAATAATAGGAGATTTGCTACAAGATGAAACCTCTAGGTCAGATTTTGAATTAATAAATGGGATATTATATAAGAAGGCTAAGGATAGGAGTGCTTGCTCTAGACTATATGTGCCTGACACCCTGACTAAAGAAGTATTAACTCTAACACATACCCACAAGTTGGCAGGACATCCAGGAATCAAAAAGACTCTGAGAACAATAAATAGAAATTATTTTTGGCCTAAGTGCAGCGAAGAAGCAAAGCAATTTGTAAATGAATGTCAAACTTGTAATAGGCATAAAGGTCATGTAAATGTCAGAGCTCCTTTAGAAAAATATCCTAGTAATTTAAACCCTTTTGAGGTAGTTCAGATGGATCATATAGGACCCTTTCCAAAAACTTTGAGAGGAAATAAATATATACTGGTATTCATTGATTATTTGACTCGGTATTTAGAAATTGTCCCAGTCAGAGATAGAACTGCAGTTTCTGTTGCAGAAGCTTTAAAGACCAGAATACTCACAAGACATTCGTGTCCGGAGGTACTTTTGTCGGACAATGCACCCGAATTCACCAGTGAGGTAATGAAAAAGCTTTGTGAATTTTTTGAGATAAAGAAATGCGAGATAACCCCTTATAAGCCGAGTTCAAATGGGACAGTGGAAAGGGCCAATAAGAAGATACTGGATGTACTGCGAACTATCATTAGTCCAACTACTGAAGATTGGGACCTAGCGTTAGAGGACGTTCAGTTTACTTTGAATAACACAGTAAATGAGACAGTAGGAGAAACCCCACACTTTTTGCTTTATGGTTATCAGAAAAGACTGCCAAACTCATTGTTAGATGACGCAAAACCTCCTAGGCACACATATAATTACCAGGACTATATAGCTTGGAAACTGCAAAGAACCTTTCAAATAATAAGACAAACCAGACAATCTTTAGAAAAGGGCCAACAGGTAAATAAGAAATACTATGACACAACTAGTTCCATGACTGACCTGAAGATAGGCTCACAAGTATATATAAAGGTACATGTAAAGGAAGGACCAAATGAAAAGGTATCTCCCAAATTTGAAGGTCCTTATAGAGTGTTAGAAAGGGAAAGGAATAATAAATTTAAGCTGATACATGAACAGAATTTAGATGTAAGGTATGCCCATTGGAATCATATGAAGGTTGTAAAAACTAATCCATGGTCCTCTCAACTTCTACAGGAAGTGGTGGAAAAACTTCCTTCTGATCCTACCCCTGGTGGTCGGTATCACTTGCGAAATAGACATTAAAAGTGGGGCCTTGATACAAAATCATGGAAAAGGTGAACTGTTAACAGATTTTGCTGTAGTAAAAATTAATGTCAATTCAATATTAGAAAGGGAAGAACATTTGAACCAGTTAGATAAAGAACTACGGAAGTGCATACTAACCCATAGTGATTCTGCCTTTGTAGAAGTATTAAGAAATTTACAGGGTAAAATTGAAGACATTGTCAGGCCTCAAAGAAACAAGAGATCTTTGTTACCTTTTGTAGGAAGTGCATTTAGTGCTTTGTTTGGAGTGGCTACAGAAAACGATGTAAAAGGTTTGACTGATCGTGTAGAACTAATCGAGAAATGGGCTAATCAGAAGGGTAATCTTATAAGTACTCTAATAGAAAATAATAATAAGAATGTAGAGAACATAAAAAAGATGGTGGAATTTATTAATCAAGTTAACGTGAATGTTTCTGATAAAATAGATGACGTAGAACAAGTGTTTAAGTTGATTCATGAAGTAGAAATCGAGATTGGTGATCACAAGGAATCTGTGAACGGACTAATAAATGCACAAAAGGGAATACTCAGCCCTGCTATCATTTCTCCAAAAACTTTGAAAGAAATTATCGATTGGTGTATGGTAAATAGCCATTCCAAGCCTTTGCTAGAAGATATATTTTGGTATTACACAATGTCAACTGTGAAAGTAACAAAAGGGTATTTGTTGGTATTGATCCCCTTCAAGGGTATGAATTTGTTTGACCTATATACAATACATCCTTTCCCAGTTAAGATAGGAAATGCAACAATAATTTGGAACCATCCGAAGGTTCGTCTAGCATTGGATAAGAACAAGTTGTTGATGATTATTTTAGAAGAAGGTGATTTAGAACAGTGTGTGTTGATAAGTGAAAGTCAATCCATGTGCAATTTTGTGCAAATTAAACAACCTATGAGCAATTTTCCGTGTATCCAAGGTATTTTCTTTGAGAATTATGAGTTGATGAGAGAGTGTAAATTTGAAACCTTTGCTTTGCCATACAGGGCATTACATTTAGGTAATGAGATTTTTGTTTATGTACAAAATACTAAAAATGCAGAAGTTACTTGTGATGGGAAGACTCAAACATTTCAGTTAGGAAACTTGAAGTCATTTGCAGATTCTTGCTCAGTAGTGATAAATGATTATCTCTATTATGTACCAAGTGTGTTTTTGCATTATGAGTTAAATCAATCTTCCATTGCAAAGAGTTACGAGAACAAGATTAATCATTTTCAGCTAGACAAATTAACAGTGGTAGAAAATGTGGCAATGCCACTTGATAATGATTATGTTCTGTTTTACAAGAAAGATGTTGCACCGTTTCTGACTATGTGTAATGTGTTTTTGATTGTACTTATTACTGTGGTAACATATAATGTGGTGAAGTATTTGGTTTTCAGAAAATTGGAAAGGATTAATGAGTTGCTACTAGTTATTACTGGGAAACCTAAAGAATAGGTTTGTTGTTTTGTTGTATGTGAGGATTCTATAAGAATCCTAGTAGCTGGCCGAGTGGTGTCAGACAGATGCTTATTTTTGAGTAAGTTTCGTATGCAGAAGGTTTATGTATGTTATTGATGTCTTTATTTGTGGGTTTTGTTAATTAATAAGAAATGGGGAGACAAATGCAGTTAGTAGTAATTGTAAAGATATAGAAAGAGTTGTGGAGAGACAGGAGAGTGAACGGGAGTTAGGTAGGAT
>NW_027170902.1:0-5000 GCF_036898095.1 Palaemon carinicauda
CACTTGCTGCTTCTTTCTTCTCTTCACCAAACAATTTCCTTCCATTCTTTCCATAGGACTGAACCATCTTCAAACACTTTGTTCCCCTGTTTTAACTCAGCTAATGTCATCCTTGCCTATTCTTGTGATGCCTCGTATACAACGCTAATACATCATCTCAGCAGATTCAGTCTTTATTTCTCACATTCAACATCAACACTTCACTTCCATAAAGGAAAGCTGGCTTAGCAGTTTTATCACATATTGCAACCGTGGCTATCATTGGGAATATATGTCTCTTCCAGATCTTTAGCACATGCGTTTTATTCTCCAAAACTCCTTTTTTTCCTCATTCTATCACTATGTTACTCCCACACACACACACACACACATATATATATATATATATATATATGAATACTCAAACAAAGCCACTCCAACACCTAAAAAATAAAACACAACAGACACCTCACACGTCTCGAACTATCGACCTAACCATGCCAGGACTCCTCGCTGCTGGGAGGAAGGACGCTGGTGACTGGTACAACACATGAACATATGCTACCTGGGTCTAAGCGATGTCAGGCAGGGCAGCCGATCGTGACTACGGTCTACCCCAAAGCCAAAGCAAAGTCCTTCAAAAAGAAGGCAGTCATGCTTACCCCATACACATGGGAAGAAAGCAAATTAATAGAAGAAGATATATATGAATACAGTTTCTATTCCTCACTTCCATCATGTTTCATAGCAGCGTTTCCCTCAGCATTCCTCACGTATGTTTTAAAATTTCTCCACTTCCAGACACTTTCAAACTTTTTTACTTAAAGCAGTTTTGTAATGTCACCAACCTCCAATTTTGTTACTCTTATTACTCCATTAAAACATATATTGCAGAATTATGGACACAACGCACCCTTGTCTCAGGTCTAATTCTTACACCTAACCATTCAATCCCCTGACTACATCTTCCAATACATGCTTCATGTCTATCATAGAAAGTCAAGTAATTTTTACCTCTCTGTTGGTTCTATTAGAGCCTTTTTAGCCTTTGAATGTCACATATCTGCTTTTTCTATCTGCTTTTAAACTTCACACATAGCTGTGTAATGGTAAGTACTTAAAATATACACATGCATCCCAGTTTAAACCCTGCTTGTTCTTCTACAACTTCTTTTTCATCCAATCTTATTTTATGTAGATCATAGCATACGCCTTCCTTGTTAAGTTGGTTATTTCTTTGTCCATTCATTCCTTTAGAACTTTTCCATCACCCAGGCATACCTTACAAAACCTGGCCAGCCTCTCAAGCCAACTTTAGTATCTAATTTGCATTAATATTAACTCCAGAAACTTTCCCATTCTCCAACCTCTTAAAAATCTCCCTTGCATCCTTGGAAAATCACTTCCACAAGCATTATCTAGCTTATAATAATCCCCTCCGCAGTCACTTCCGCAAGCATTGCCAAGCTCACACAAACACCTTCGACGCCTAAGTCACTCAACTATGAATATATTATCTCCTACATTCAACTTTATCTATGACGCATTGACCTAACAATGAATTTACTCGAGACGGTATTTGTCGCAGTATTTCCATTTCTGAAATCTGTGGATGTCATCCACAGTTGCCATGACAATATCCGTTTGCTCTCCTCAAGGGCATGCATGTGTTCAAATTCAAACTCATTCAGGGTAACCCAGGAAGTATTTATTTTCCCTCTGTCAAAAACAACTACTGGTAACTTTGACACTGATTCGAACCCTATTATCATTATTATTATTAAGTAAGCTACAACCTTAGTTGGAAAAGCAGGATGCTATAAGCCAAAGGTCTCCAACAGGGAAAATAGCCCAGTGAGGAAAGAAAATAAGGAAACATAGCGTATTGTGCCCGAGTGTACCCTCAAGCAAGAGAACTCTAACCCAAGTTAATGGAAGACCATGGTATAGAGTCTATGGGACTACCCAAGACTAGAGAACAATGGTTTAGGGAGTGTCCTCCTAGAAGAGCTGCTTACCATATCCAAAGAGTCTCTTCTCCCCTTACCAAGAAGAAAGCAGCCACTGGAACAATTACTGTGCCGTAGGTAACCCCTGAGTGAAGATTTTTTCGGTTTTCTTAGTGTTGCCAGGTGTATAAGAAAGAAAAATGTGAAAAAAAAAAATAATAATGATAATAGGAAGAAGTGATATTAATAATCATAAGAGCACTAGGCCCCAGACTTGAGTCATTATTAAAGTATCTTGAGAAGGTAGGGGCCGATATAGCCCCAGGACTTGTGCAGAAGAGCGTGATTCTTGAGAAGGTAGGGGCCGATATAGCCCCAGGACTTGTGCAGAAGAGCGTGATTCTTGAGAAGGTAGGGGCCGACATAGCCCCAGGACTTGTGCAGAAGAGCGTGATTCTTGAGAAGGTAGGGGCCGACATAGCCCCACGACTTGTGCAGAAGAGCGTGATTCTTGAGAAGGTAGGGGCCGACATAGCCCCAGGACTTGTGCAGAAGAGCGTGATTCTTGAGAAGGTAGGGGGCCGACATAGCCCCAGGACTTGTGCAGAAGAGCGTGATTCTTGAGAAGGTAGGGGCCGACATAGCCCCAGGACTTGTGCAGAAGAGCGTGATTCTTGAGAAGGTAGGGGCCGATATAGCCCCACGACTTATGCAGAAGAGCTACTTGAAACAGCACATATAGTAAGGAAAGTAATGAATGTCTAAGGAAGCTGGATGCAACCAAGAATCCCACACTATAAAACCATCAGTCTCTGTAGACTGGGATTAACAAAGAAAATAAATACTTAGCTTTAATAGACATTGCAGGCTACATCCTCAGAAATAATGACAAAAATTACTAAAAGTTATAAAGAGCAATGAGATTTCAGAACTCCGCCACTGAAGAGTGTCAATATTTGGCTCAAGTCTACGGACCAAGCTATTCCTTTTTCACATGTTAAGGTGAATTAATCTACTGTATAATAATAAATAGAAACTGGATCTTGATCCGGTTCTTCAAAATTTGGTGAAAATCTGACAAGTGGTTTTGAAGTAATTCTGCTAACAAATAAACAGATTAATAAGTAAATAAATAATTAAATAAATAAACGCAGATAATTTTATAACCTTTGTGGAGGTAATAATGATGAAATTGAATGAAAAATTAATAGATATTTTAAAGAATAGAAGAGAAAATATTCAGAATTCCGATTAAAAATTCAACGATGAAGAACATTCAAATAATAGAACATCTCTACACCTACTCAGGCGTCACAAAAGAATTGGTCACCCCCCACTCGAAGCTACATGAAGTAAGAATATATTCCTGCATACATAACCTTCACTTTTGCGATGCCAAAGACAAACCAATCAATCAGTGATTTTTCTCATTATAGAAAGCATTAGATAATATGGATTTCGATAGAGGGAACACAGAAGCAATAAGGAAATTAGGATAATTACTCACAAGCAATAACGATAAATATCCCGAACGAGGTGAGAACAGACGTAAGCATTTCAAATGAAACAGCTGTGACCTCTCTCGAAGGTGTCCGGCTCTGCACTGAGTGATCAGCTAAATGTTGCAGGGTTTTAAGTACCGTCCAATTAAAAAACTATCGTACGCGCTTCGAGAGTTGTTGTGTTCTGACGTTTTCGTTTTCTGTTTTTTTTTTTTTTTTTTTTTTTTTTTTTTTTTTTTTTTTTTTTAAAGAATAGAAGAAATCCATTTTTGTTTTTCCGTTGAGTGAAATGAAATGGTGTTTCAGAATTTAATGAATAATGAGAGAATGTATTTCTCTCTCTCTCTCTCTCTCTCTCTCTCTCTCTCTCTCTCTCTCTCTCATGTAAATGTTTTACATTTATTAAATAAAAGAAAATATAGCATAAAAGTGAGTATAATGGACAATCCTAATATATTATTCAATCAAACCATCGAAATTGATGGAAGTGAATAATAATAATATTAATAATTTTATCGAAAATAAAATTTGAATTAAACAAAGTTCAAGAAAGCTTGTATGAAATCAAAACTATATTCAACTGCGTATCAAGACAATGATTATTCAAACAATTTTGAAGTTTGATTTACTTTAACCATCATTTTCCATCCCTGCCAAGGACTTCTGTCTATGAGGGTACTTCAACAAAGACATCACAAATATCAACAAAATTTGATAAACCACATTTAATTCACACTGTAACCACCAGCTGCGATCAAAGGAATGAGAAGCGATACCTATAGGAGACACTGGAAGGTGATAGGATGTGTAACGGCTCCTTATATTTATCCTTTCCCTTAGTGGATTAGACTGAGTAAGGTCTATTCGGGGTGCAGATATCTATGGTTATCTTAGGACTTAGGGTAAGTCCCTGATTATACACGATATCTTCGTATAGTCGTTCCGGGGGTTAGAACCCCGTGATACCTGACGGTAATTCTTTTGTAATATCAATCGCAGAAATATTATACTGTAGAAGTTTGCCAGAAGGAACTTCCATCAGGACGACATGGCTATCACACCTAAAAATAGATTTTTCCTATGTCAAAATCCCTTTTTTTAAGCCTTAAAAGTCCCCCATGAGTCAAAGCAGATGCTGGTACCAACAATATACACATATGATTCCCACCTAAACTCCCTCTCCACCTAAGTATGAACAGAGTTGACCAGGTCATGGTTACTGATGAATCTTAGATGGAACAACTAGCTCGCAAGCCTCTAGTCCCTAGCTCACAGTGTTACCATGGTTATGTTTAAAGGGAAAAGTAAGGTATTTATGCATATTTTCTATTAAAATTATATCCTTGATATATGGGGAGAATATTAGACGAAGAAATGATGTATTGATATGGTCTGTCCATATGGAGAGAATAGGAGTAGATAAGTTTATGAAAACAGTGTATGCGTTGTAGTCTGGCCATGTGGAGAGAATAAGAAGATAAGTTTATGAAAACAATATACGTGACGTAATCTGGCTGTTTGGAGAGAATGAGAGAAGATAAGTTTATTAAAACAGTATATGAGATCTAGT
>NW_027170902.1:10000-17500 GCF_036898095.1 Palaemon carinicauda
ACATACCAAAGTAAGGACAGAGGACAGTAAGAGAGAGAGAGAGAGAGAGAGAGAGAGATAATACCAACATACAAAAGTAAGGACAGAGGACAGTAAGAGAGAGAGAGAGAGAGAGAGATAGAGAGAGAGAGAGAGAGAGAGAGAGAGAATACCAACATACCAAAGTAAGGACAGAGGACAGTAAGAGAGAGAGAGAGAGAGAGAGAGAGAGAATACCAACATACCAAAGTAAGGACAGAGGACAGTAAGAGAGAGAGAGAGAGAAGAGAGAGAGAGAGAGAGAGAGAATACCAACATACCAAAGTAAGGACAGAGGACAGTAAGAGAGAGAGAGAGAGAGAGAGAGAGAGAGAGAGAGATAATACCAACATACAAAAGTAAGGACAGAGGACAGTAAGAGAGAGAGAGAGAGAGAGAGAGAGAGAGAGAGAGATAATATCAACATACCAAAGTAAGGACAGAGGACAGTAAGAGAGAGAGAGAGAGAGAGAGAGAGAGAGAGATAATATCAACATACCAAAGTAAGGACAGAGGACAGTAAGAGAGAGAGAGAGAGAGAGAGAGAGAGATAATATCAACATACCAAAGTAAGGACAGAGGACAGTAAGAGAGAGAGAGAGAGAGAGAGAGAGATAATACCAACATACCAAAGTAAGGACAGAGGACAGTAAGAGAGAGAGAGAGAGAGAGAGAGGAGAGAGACGCTTTTAACAAAGGCATTTTAATCGTCGTCTAGAAAAGCTCTCTCTCTCTCTCTCTCTCTCTCTCTCTCTCATCTCACTATCTAGAGTATTTTGTAGAATGTTTAACATAATTTAACTACATTATAATTTTTATGATTAAAAAAGGTCTTTGTTAAAAGCGTGTTTTGGCCTCTCTCTCTCTCTCTCTCTCTCTCTCTCTCTCTCTCTCTCTCGTTATATATGCGTGTTTCAATTGTCAGAGACAATGACTCGCACGCGAAAGATTCGAGCTGCCAATATGCAAAGGAACAGACCATATATTGCCCATACGTTCGTCGTAAGTGGGTTGAGCATGACCGCATAAGCTGTTAATATTTTTGTGTCTTTTTTTTAGCTTTTATTCGTATGTAGTTGGTTTTTCTTATCGTGTAAGATAATGATAATAATGATAATATTAATAAGTCTTTATATCTATATTATGGAGAAATTTATAGTTATTCATATGCAGTAAATATGTTAGAATAAAGAAAGTTTTTCGAAACTATATCAAGGGATGGAAAACAGTCTATGAATATTTTCATAATTATCAATAAAACGGTGCGCTGTATCAGAAAAGTTTATAGAGGAGTTTCTATAGATAATTTTATGTAGATTATATTATATGTCAGACATGTTTCCCTCTAAATTGAGTCCAAAACGAAATATTTGCAAAAAACTAAAGTTTTCTGCAAATTTTTCAGATGGCGGACAAATTCGGGGTGGGTAGACATATAAAAAATTAATATTAAATACCATATTTGAAGACAAAGTTAATTGCAGCTTTCCTTTTTATCTATTCAATCCCCTATGGACTGCCTATGTAATCTCGCTTACGAGGAATCTGGGAACACACGGGAATAGATAGAATTCCATTACCTGAAAACAGGCTCTAGAGAATGGCAGAAGTATGCAGTCAACCGGTGGTCATAAGTCAGGCAGATTGAATGTCTAATTGAAAGTAATCTCTCTCTCTCTCTCTCTCTCTCTCTCTCTCTCTCTCTACGCTTCTTCGTCTCTTATTGACTCAAGTTGAATATTCCATTTGCGGTCTCACGCTAATCCTGATTGGTGGAAGATAATGACAGAGAGAGAGAGAGAGAGAGAGAGAGAGACAGAGAGAGATAAAAAATAACAAATCACAAAGAGAGAGAGAGAGAGAGAGAGAGAGAGAAAGAGATGAGAGAGAGATCAAAATAACAAATCTAGTTATTCATTAACATTACTATTATCAATACTAACCAAAAATGAATTTCACAGCTAAAAAATAAAACGAATCTCTAATCATATAAAGAATGTCTCTCTATCATGCCATGCGACTATTAACTGCTAGCATTAATTAATAGCATACTAGCAGCTCGAGCTAGTAATAATAGCTACCAGGAACCAGCGGTAATTCTCAGAGTGGATATTATACAAAAGGGGTAGGAAAAGACTCGAGCTTAATGCGTTTAAATTCAGAATTATTAACAGATTAATGTTGATGTGTTTAATGCGTGATTTCTTGTTTTTTTTTTTTTTATTTCGTAGTTTTTTTATATGTTTTCACTTTTATTGTACGGGTATTTAATTAAATTAATAATAATAGTAATAATAATAATAATAATAATAATAATAATAGTATTATGGCTTCAGAAAAATAAAGAATATATCTATAGATGAATGTACTGGGAGAACATACATACATACATACATACATATATATATATATATATATATAATATATATACTGTATATATATTTATATAATATATATATTATATAATATATATGTATATATAATATATATATAATTATATAATACATATATATATATAATATATATATATATATATACATATATACTGTATATATATATATATATATATACAGTATATATATATATATATATATACTGTATATATATATATATAAATATATATATATATATATACAGTATATATATATATATATATAGATATATATATATATATATATATAGATATATATATATATATATTTACTGCATATATAATATATATATGATATATATATATGTATATATATATATTTATATATATATATTATATATATATATATATATATATATTTATATATATATTGGGACGTTGCCAAGATAATTTAGTTAGTACACTGTGTTAATCGCCTGCTTGTCGCCCTATGCTTAAAGGTTATGTGATGGATAGTTTATCAAACTTTCATTAAAGAGCATTTCTTGTACTGCATACAAAAAACAGAAATACCATTTCAGTGTACGAGCGTGTGATACACGTACAGTAGATTTCCTTAAACCCTCCTCACCATCCATCCATCTATATCATCTGTTTAAACAAGTATAAATTTTGGGCACCAATATCCATATCTATCGATATACAATGCAAAATAAATCGTCTAATCCGGGTATCATACCTGTCCCATCTGATGTCTGACACGGCGACAAGGGCTCTAAAGTGGGAGAGGGCGTGATGGGCGAAGGCGTAGTTCCCAGAGGAAGAACAGTCATGAGGACTTTGCTGTTCAGCACGGCAGTGCCGTCTGTTACGTTTACACTCAGGGTGTAGGATCCGTCGCTCGCGTACTGGTACTGTACGCTCTGCCAGTAGCTCTCTGCAAGAGAAGGTGTCGATTGAGTTTGGACTCGTATAGTGGAATGATGGTGGTTAGGGTGAACGGACACTTGTAAATCTGATTTATAATAGAAACTTGAGAATATCAAGGTTTGGATGACCACAGTTTATGAATGATTTCATTTGTTTTATACCTATCTTAACACATTCAAGCCTACTTATATAAATATCCTAACCCTTTCAGGCTTACGTATATCTTTCTTAATCATTCAAGCCTACTTATGTATACCTTAACCCTTTCAGACTTACTTTATATCTTTCTTAACTCATTCAAGTCTACTTATATACTGTATATCTTAACTGTTTTTCTACTTATATCTATATTAACTCCTTCAGGCCCCCCATATATCTATCGTGACCCTTTTGGGTCTCCATATATCTATCTTAAACCAAGTTAAGACCACAGAGGGCGAGGAAATAGCTCCCAATGACGACGACTCAGCATGTACACCTAGCGTGCAAGGACACCTAGGCTGGGGACACTTACGGAAGCTATCGGGATTAAGATTGAGCACCCGCCCTGCTGATTGCGAATTGAGGACATTTCTAATAAGTCACCCAAAATCCCTTCAGGAGAAAGCCAGAGGTCAATATCAACAATAATAATAATTCCGTATCAATACCTTTGAAATCTCCCTTGACGAGCGTTGAGTTGTCACCGAAGTCAAGAGAAAACTCCCAAATTCATCCAGTTTTCTGCAAAGACCTGTCAGAAAAAGGAGAAAAAAGATTGATCTTTTAAAGAAAACACATTGTGTTGTGAAATGTATAGGTCTGTCTGTCTGTCTGTCAGAGAGAGAGAGAGAGAGAGAGAGAGAGAGAGAGAGAGAGAGAGATTGTATTGTATTCCTAGAATTTGTGCTTTTATAGTGTTATAGTCCACTACTAGGGCCAGAGAGACCATGCAGCACTAAGGTGAAACTGGATCATCAATTTTATCTGCATATTATTATTAGCAATAATCACCATAATTAGCATTATCATTGTTGTTTTCTTGCTTCTAATCAGCAGATACTCTTATATGGCAATCATATTAGGGCATGAAGTGTCTTGGTAGGTCAACTGGTGAGTGTGAGAAGAAATGGCAATCTGGTGAAATAATTCCATTACTTCCCACCAGTAACAATATTTTAACATCTAGAAAAATCAAACCAAGTTAAAGGTAACCTTGAGTTAGATACATTTGAGAAAGAGAATATTTTGGAAGACTAATTGAAAATTGTTTTCGAAAGCACTGACCTCTATATGGACTGGTAATCATCTCCATTTCGAGGATGATATCGCTTGGCTCCACCATGACAATTGTCGTTATGCTGTTCGGGTCTTCCGACCCAAAGAGGCCTAGCCTGGAGATCCGCCTGTGGAGAGATAGACAAATCTCTATCGTTATACACTATGAATCGAATAACGATGTTCCACATATTATGTACTCAGCGTATGCGACCCGTCAAAAATGACTGCTGAATGTTTAGATATACACATACGAATATGCACACAGTGTTCCTCTTGGGGGTACCTCATTTCACTAGGGTATGACTACTCACCGTTACCGCGGGATGGGAGAGACCGAGTAGGTATACATCTGATAATGCCCCTGAGTGTTTCCTTAAAGATATATATTATATATATATATATATATATAGATAGATAGATAGATAGATAGATAGATAGATAGATAAATATCGATGTAACTTAATAGTGGTGATATAAAGTAAAGTATGGTGCTTACAAACTATGCTTGTCATAGTACTTGGTAACTATGAGGAAAAGCTGCCATTTTTGCTAACAAGAGATTTGAAAGAATGTTAGTATAATAATATCCTGAAAGATAATATTAATGAGGTGGATGTTTACACATCAGAAATTACATGGTTGAGAAATGGCCCAAAAAAATATGGCTGTACATATGATAATGTGTTAGAATTTATCGAACAAGATGGGGCACTCATTAGAGAGCATGCCTTCGCCACGCCAAGCAGTCTTATTTTGCTCTTAACTCCACTGTGTACTTGTACTTCGATGTATTTTCTTCAAAATCTAATGGATTTCTCAAACCCAACTTGTCCACTAAGTTTCTTTGAACTGGATCAGTAGTGAATCAGTAGTGTTAGCATAATGTTCACAAACAAAAGATAAAATTATTCGCCACTTAACATTGCGATTATTTTCAAAATACTTTTGCGTACTTGTACTATGGTGTACTTTATTCAAAATGTTACAGATTCATCCGGGAGTCATACCCAATATTACTACCAAAAGTTTGATCAAATTCGGTACTGCAGTTTTTGTGTAAAGCTGCTCACAAACAAACAAACAAACGATAACTAGGGGTGAATACATATCCTTCGTCTACTAAGACAATAGAAGTGCTATATAGATAAATGCATGGATAATACTGTACTCCTTTGTAGATGAATACGCATATTAAGATATAACTTTCAATTTAAATCGTCTCTAAATATTTACCTTCTCGTAATTTTCTTTCCATGTAAAGCCTTCGTGAGGTCCCTCGACGTATTTGAGGTCTTGGCGGGAATACCCTCTCAGCTGCTCATTCTTGCCCGCGGAAAGTTGTGTTGAACTGAACATCTCCGACTTGACGAGGTCGTCAGCGCCCTTTCTTGCGAACAGAATCACAATTTCGCCTGTGCTCTCTAGGCTGAGAGCGACCATGGCTGTGCGAACGATAGAATGAATTATTTGTACTTTACATCAACCTAAGAAACCTTGCATATGTTTTTGAGTTTGCTTTTACTTAAATATGAGCAGTAGAAATGTTAACGTTATTAGAGGATGAATTCGTGCATCTTGAGATGGTTCAGTCATGTGGATGAAAATGGATGATAATAGGCTAGCGAAATGAGTTTGATTCAGATGTGATAAAAACCAAAGAATTGTGTTATTCTCCATGAAGTTCAAGAGTACGGTACAAGGAAGATAAGGGATGTGATTAATGTTAATGAATTTTTACTAAACAGGGACTTGATCCAAGATTCACAGGCTGAAGTGAGTGAATGAAGGATCTTATCTTACCTAGAAGTGCAGTCAGCCATCTAGCCTGCAAATAAAGACACTATTTTAGAATGTTGATTTAACCATAGCTTATGTAGGCTTACAACACATCAAATAAGAATGTACACGTGTATGGGAATTTAAATGTGTTGCTGTACATGTCTTGAAATTCTTATTAAAGCCAAGAAACAATATTAAATTACCGTAAACACCTTAAACGCCTCCCCCCTAATTTCATCAGCGCAAACACCCCCAATGCACTGCAACACATGAGACTTCATGATATATAACCCTTCGCGATGCCAGATCATCCACAAATCAATCAATCAATGTTTTGCCATTTAAACTATCTAACTCGATAATATTCTTAAAAGTTAAGGACGTGGACATATTTTACCATTGCGTTAGCCTAACTTCACATATTCACTAAATAGTACAACAATTTTACCAGTGTTATAGACTATTATTGCAAGAATTTTACCAACGATACTATCAATTACTGTAACTAATTATTGCAACGATTTCATCAACAATATCAGATATTTGGTGCAAACAATTTTACCAATGGTATTGACAAATTACTGTAATAAGTTTACCATAAATACCAACTATTTAGTGTAACAATTTTGACCAATGATGTCGACCAATCATTGCAATAAGTTTACCAACAATATCAGCTACTTATTGCAACAATTTTACCAACTATGTTGACTAATTATTGCAGTGAGTTTACCAACAATATCATCTACTTAATGCAACAATTTTACTTACGATATTAACCAATTATTGTGAGTTTACCAACAATATCAGATATTTAATACAACAATTTTACCAACGAGACTGACCAATTATTGCAGTTTGTCAAAAATAATATATATTAAGTATAACATTTTTCCAATATTGATAAATTATTGCAATGATTTGATATTACACGCTTTCAAAAAACGTGTTACTTGAAAAAAATATAAACCATAATAATCATAATAATAATAATAATAATAATAATAATAATTATAATAATAATAATAATAATAATAATAATAATAATAATAATCCTTGTAATGTTAAAGATGATGATAATGCAAATTAAATAATATATATATATATATATATAGTATATATATTAAAAACAGAACAATATA
>NW_027170902.1:20000-174607 GCF_036898095.1 Palaemon carinicauda
TCAAATATACCATATAAAGATAATTTTATACGAGAAATTTCATTTAGAATGCAGTAAATATGAAAATAAAGTTAGATAAGTGAATTGGCCATAAAGAAGAGGAGCCGTTACAGAGATACGAATATTGAATATTGATTGCTGTGAAAACTCGAGGCGAGAGCACATGTTTACATTATTCTGTTGTCTGTTATAAGTTATGTTTTATCCTCTGTAAATTGAAAGAAACATTTAATTATCAAGATATATTTAGTAAGTATGTTTTTAATTGTGAAGAGAGGTTATAATAAGCATAGATTTAATTAAGTCCATGAATTATTGTACTATGTTTACCGATATCTTTCGATGGACCCCAGTCGTGTGTTGTAAAATCTTGCCAATCTATATTTTTGGGTAAACTATTCTATTTATTGGAAGTTTTTGGATTATAACATCCTCATTTTCCAACCAGGGTTGTAAATTAGTCAGTAATAATGAAATTAACAATATTGATATACTAATTACACCATAGTTCTACACGTATTGCTAATCTTCGATCTACAGTATGGTGTTAAATATTTACTGTAACACATTACTTCTAGTGAAGAAATTCAGGTGTGTTGTTGATGTATATATACGTACTCTGGCCTAATCTTATGCTAATAATTTAGGGAAGCCCATATTTTTCAAGTTTTATACATTAAAATATCGGAAGCCATAGCCGTACCTACTTGCCTACGCAGGAGTAGGCTATCCTGCCTACAAGCTCTCTCTAGACTGCCGTATACTGAAGACAAAGTCTTAAGCTTGCATTTGCTTCTTAACCAGCAGAACCTTTGTATATCGATGGCCAGGACCGTCTGCTTGCATAGAAATTGGGAATGTCCTTCCCATTTTCTAATCGTGTTTAGCTGTGGCTGTTGTACTGCAAAATCCCTATACTAGAACATCGCCTAACCTAAACTTTCCCACCTAGCCTAACCTACACTTCCTTACCAAACCTAACCTACACTTCCTCGCCTAACTTAACTTAACCTACGAGTTGTGTCCTTACCTACTTATCTCCCGGGATGTGGTTAACGACCCCCTTTAGACTGCAGTATTCTTAGCTTACCCTGTGTTTGCTTCACTCCTGGCAAGGTAACACAATCATATTTTGCAAAGGAAATTGATTTTACAAATACTGTAATAAGAAAGTTTACACTTGTCCCAACGAACTACAATCACCCCGTACACTGTATGCATAGCAAGCTAATATAACAAAAACATCTTCACAAGATAGTTTGGATCATCCAAAAAAAACATAACACATTTCTTGGCGATCTTCCTTTGCATTGAGCTATTTGAACGGCACATGAAACTTGGACTTGCCGTTGTGAGTTAATTTTCTATCGTAAACATAATGCATGTCACGAACATTACACTTAGAACAAATACTGAGATAATCACCCAGGAGTCCTGTTTTACATAAATATTACATAAATTTCTTCTGTTGGGTGAAGTTCATAACTATTGCCAGTTTTGGATTGTTCAAGTTGTAGAAAAATTCACTTGTATTAGGTTGAACTTTGTCACTCTTGGAATTTAACGATGACATTTTCATGTTTTGGTGGCTACGCCTGGTGCTCTCATTACTCTGTTTGAATTTTGGAAATATTGCATTCTGATTGAATACATAAAAGCTCTCTAGCAATTTCCCGAGTCAAGCAGGGTCTCATTGGGTCATTTAAGATTATCGCTACCGCCAAATAGTTCATTATTCCGCTGCTAAAATGCTGCTGAATTGATCAAACCATCATTTACAGTGAATTTTAGGAACTACTGGAGCGAAAAAGTGAGTTTCAGAGGAAAAAGCTCGGTAGAAATTCCAAGGCGATTTGATGATTCTCCAAAAAAAAAAAAAAAAAAATTCCAAATCGATCTGGTAAGTACTGTACTAACCTTTGGTATTTAGAACATGCAGAGCAGTTTTTAGTCTACAAATTTGCGATAAGGTTGAAAATAAGGGATTTATGGTGCTTGGCCGTCATTATACATATACCCCTTACCAGCTTCACTCCTGAAACCAAGATTTGTTCCGACACTAAATACTACCCTTACTCTCAGTAAGTGTTTCCTAGGACATAAGACCAAAATTAAAAGAAGGATAAACATGGGATGGAGAGCTTTAGGTAAACAATATTAGGTAAGAAAAGTAAACTGCCACTCTCTTTAAAATGATAAGTATTTAATCGGATGGTCGTACCCGTATTAACTTATGCATCAGAAATTTGGAGCCTTACTAGTGCCTTAGAACATAAGCTAGAACTCAAAGAGCTAATGAAAGAATAAATATGGGGTTAATACTGAGAGACAGAAGAAAAGTAACATGGATATGAAAGCAAACTAAAGCCTGGATGTCAGACTGATAGACTTGGATATTTCCACGTTGTGGGAAGTACCCTTGCTCACAAAGAGTTTTTAACAGTCTTATCCTCCAAAGGAACTTCAACCTCCAGAATGGGATGTCATGAACGTCGTTAGATCTCTTGGGAAACCCCTACGAGCCCCTGACAACAAAGACTTTATCTACTTGACCTGACCTTGGCAAAGAGGGTCAGTGAGATGCACTGCATTTTTTATGCCGTTAGTCATGCTTAGGCTTGGAAGGATGTCTCCTTATCTTTCGTTCCACAGTTCATCGCGAAAAAACAGAACTCGGCACTTCAGGATTCCCGGTTTGAGATTTCCGTTTCCTCCTCCCTTAAAAAAGCTATTAGTGATTGAGACGATCTGCTGCTTTGTCATGCGAGGTCATTGCGATTCTACCTCAAAATAACTCTACTTTTCAGACCTGAACACCAGAGACTTTTCCTAAGCTCTTGGAAGGTTAAGAGACCGATCACTAAGAATGCCATCTCCTTCTGGCTTCGGGAAACCATCAGACATACCAATGGCCCAGATAATGAGCAAGGAGACGACCCATTGAGGATGAGGGTGCTCAAAGTCAGGAGTATCGATTCCACCTGAGCCTTCAGGAAGAATCTAGATTGTCCATGGTGTAGGACATGGAACTTGGAGTCTGGAAACGAGAGACAACCTTCCCTGCCCACTACCTTCGAGAATATATTAACAAGTCCCTGGGTATGTTTTGGAGTGAATAGGTGGTGTAGCAAGCCTAGACCCTCACAGGACAAATAACATCGTGTCTGTATAACAGAATTACTGTCCAATTTTCCTTGGAATCGGATGGTTGTGGTGGCCTATGTAGTAACGTCCCAGACTGGGGGTCGAGTCCCGCTCAAACTTGTGAGTTCCTTTGGTCGCTGCAACCTCACCATCCTTGTTAGCTAAGGAGGGGCAGGTATGGAGGGAGCCTTAAGTCTATCTGTTGAGTCATCAGCAGCCATTGCCTGGCCTTCCTTAATCCTAGCTTGGGTATTGATCATATGTATATATGGTCAGTCTCTTTGGCATTGTCCTGCTTGGTAGGGCAATGACACTGTCCCTTGCCTCTGCTATTCATGAGTGCCCTTTAAACTTTTAAATTGGCCGCTAGATGCAGGTAATCCATGCACTAGAGTGAGTTTAATTTAGTACTGTAGTGTAATTAAAGTATTTTCTCCATCCCCCGAGCAAGGCGGACGATGAACCTGTCGTATACGCATTCTTTAATCCTGTATGCCTATACACTGGACAGCATTCCCGCTAGGATGTCTATTCTTCGTCATCGTACCACCTATTGTAATGGTCTACTGTAACACCTTATTGCATCCCTATGCATAGGAAATTAAGTGATTGACAGAAATCATGACTTTCCCTCCTCTGTAGAACAAAAGTTCATTAAATTTCCCTGGTCAGTTTACCAATCCAATTTGGTCATAGGGTCTTCCTTCTTCCTTAGGGTAAGATACTTATTAAAGATCTCAGGTTTGTAGTTAGAAAAAATACAAATTATTTTAAAAATATTTTAATTCAATATTTGTTCCGTAACTGGGATACAAACCTACGCTATTTATTTAGTGGATACAACCGGTCTCCATCAAATAAATAGCTAAGGTTTGTATCGTTAGGAAATATATAGATTATCTACGAATTTGTCATTTTTTTTCCAGGTTTTTAATTCTACAGAATCCTGCTTAGTACAAAATGAAATTGAATACCAAGACAGGCAAGGGGAAATTTAATAAGAAGAAAGGCCAACCAGGTAAAAAGAAAGGTGGCCAGTCTCCCAAAATGGCAGTGAAGAAGAAGAAACAAGAGGAAATAGCCAATATGTCAGTAGATGATATGTTCACGATGATACAGGAAGATGACACTGTAAGTAATTGAAGAAGTTGAGTTTGTTTTTTGCAGTTTTATTTTTTGGTTTTGAAGAACAATGGTTTGATTTTGGAGTGTCTCCTAGAAGAGCTGCTTGCCATAGCTAAAGAGTCTTCTATCCTTACCAAGTGGGAAGTAGCCACTGAACAATTACAGTACACTAGTTAACACCTCATTATTCTGAAGGGTTTCTTGTTACAGAAATATCTTCAAACCAATGTTTTCTAGTGTTGGGTAGTGCCATAGCCTCTGTACCATGGTCTTCCACTGTCATGGGTTAGAGTTCTCTTGCTTGAGGGTACACTTGGGCACACTGTTCTATCTAATTTCTCTTCCTCTTGTTTTTTTAAAGATTTTGTAGTTTATATAGGAAATATTTATTTTAATTTTGTTACTGTCCTTAAGTATTTTATTTTTCCTTGTTTCCTCTCCTCACTGGGCTATTTTTCCTGATGGAGCCCCTGGGCTTATAGCATCATGCTTTTCCAACTAGGCCTGTAGCTTAGAAAGTAATAATAATAATAATACATGAGAAAGTATTTTGAATGAATAATGTATGTAGGTTGAAGTAAAACGGGTAAATGTTCAAGTCAAAAGATTTATGAAAATAGTCTTGTATGGAATATGTATTAACATCAGTAGCAGTTATTTGTGTGACCATTTCTGTGTCAACTGCATTTAATTGACTGATTGAGATTGGAAATTTGGAGAGGCCTAATTTGTAATTATTTGTTTATTGATTTCATTCATACAGTACTGAAATTTGTCTTTTATTTCATGCAATATAACTGTTCAGCTTATCAATGTAATTACTAATTCAGGTACAGTATTATTATTTTGATAAAGTTAATACTGTAATAATGATAATGTAGTACAGCATAGTAGAATAGTCATGAAAGGCCTTAGAGAACAACTTGCATACTGTAATTTAAAAAACTAAGATCTACGATACAGGGAGAGAATTTTGTATACTGTATACGTTATTCTTAACCCTTTTATCGCCAATGGACGTACTGGTACATTTCACATAACTCGTCCGTTTACCCCCATGGACGTACTGGTACGTCCTTGCAAAAAACTGCTATTTAAATTTTTTTTGCTTTTGCATACTTTTGATAACTTTATGAGAAACTTCATGCATTTTCCAAAAGAATGAGACGAACCTGACCTCTCTATGACAAAAATGAAGGCTGTTAGAGCAATTTAAAAAATATATATTGCAAAATGTGCTTGAAAAAAAAATGCCTGGGGGTTAAGGGTTGGAAAGTTCCCAATAGCCTGGGGGTAAAAGGGTTAATGTTTACTATCTCCTTTTAATATACAGTATTCTTTTTGTTGATATATCTATTTATTCTTCTATTGTCTATTCATCATTATTCAGTACGGAAAGTAAGGAAAAGAGGACATGAGTTGTCAAAACCAAACAATCTACTGATCATTTTCCAACTTTTCAGGTTGTGGATGACGGTGTTCCTTCAACCCAAAAGAAGAAAGAGAAAAAGTCTACCGCGAAGAAGACTAAAGCATCGAAGGTGAAAGAGGCTGACCCTGATGAGGAAGAAGGTGAGACTATTATTGATATACAGTTATACCTTTGTAATTACCGGTATTCCAGGTATTCGTTGACTTACAAGCGTGGGTAATACAGAAGTCCTCAACTTAAAAATTTGATAGGTTCCAAGAAGCTTTTTGTAAGTCGAATTTTGTGCGATATCGTTGTCGATCTACTTAGGATCCAAGACGACGGGTTTGAACTTTACTGGTTTATCGTAGTATCTCCTTATTAACCCTTTTACACCCAATGGATGTACTGGTACGTTTCACAAAACTCATCCCTTTACCCCCATGGACGTGCTGGTACGTCCTTGCAAAAAACTGCTATTTACATTTTTTTTTGCATATTTTTGATAACTTTATGAGAAACTTCAGTCATTTTCCAAAAGAATGAGACCAACCTGACCTCTCTATGACGAAAATTAAGGCTGTTAGAGAAATTTAAGAAATATGTATTGCAAAATGTGCTTGAAAAAAAAAAACGCCTGGGGGTTAAGTGTTGGAAAGTTCCAAATAGCCTGGGGGTGAAAGGGTTAAGTATGCAGATCCCTACTGCTTCAAGCGTTTCAGTTCGTGGATGGCGGGCTTGATTGGTAACGTCTCTGCCTGGTGATCGCCAGTCTGGGGTTCGAGTCCCGCTCAAACTTGTTAGTGCCATTAGTGTCTGCAACCTTACCATCCTTGTGAGTTAAGGTTGGGGGGTTTGGGGGAGCCTATAGGTCTATCTGCTGAGTCATTAGCACCCATTGTCTGGTCCTCTTTGGTCCTAGCTTGGGTGGAGAGGAGTGTCTGCAACCTTACCATCATTGTGAGCTAAGATTGGATGGTTTGGGAGAGCCTATAGGTCTATCTGCTGAGTCATCAGCAGCCGCTGCCTGGCCCTCTCTGGCTTGGGTGGAGAGTAGGCTTGGGTGCTGATCATATAATAGATGGCCAGTCTCTAGGGCATTGTCCTGCTTGCTATGGCAATGTCACTGTCCCTTGCCTCTGTCATTCATGAGTGACTTTTAAACCTTTAAACTCCCAGAAGGTTCAACACAGTAGAATGAGAGAGTAGTGTTTTTCAATACATTACAATAGGCCTAACCAGAATCTCATGTCTATGATTTCCAGCTACAGATGTCACCAAATAATTGAGTTTCATATGAAATAGATATCAGGTTACAGTGAACCCTCGCTACTTCGCGGTTCGACCATCGCGGATTCACCACTTCGCGGATTTTTTCCTTAACCCATATATATACAGTAATATATATATATATATATATATATATATATATATATATATATATATATATATATATATATATATGTATGCATGTATTTATGTATATATGTAGGTATGTATATGTGTATACATATAAATATATATATATATATATATATATATATATATATATATATATATATATATATACACACACACACACACACACATATATATATATATATATATATATATATATATATATATATATATATATCTAAAGTAGGAAGATGTGATGTAGTTCTAAGAGAAAAATATGGGAAATATGTCTGTGTAATAAGCAAAGCTCTACCTCCAGTTTGTTTCTTCATTATGATCAGAGATAAATGTAAACTAAACATTGGTTGCCATTTTTTATCGTGCTTTTTAGCGTGTTTAGGAAATGCATGATATAAAATCACCTTTAATATTTGTGCCTGTTTTAGTTTAGGGTACTGTAGTACATGCATTAAGTGTTCTGTACATTAAAGGGTAGTTTGTTAACAGAACTACGTACAAGGGAAGGTTTTAAAAGTCTGAATATACATGTTGAATAAATAGGTAAATATGGTGTCACTACTTCGCGGATTTTCACCTATCGCGGCCGCGACTGGAACCTATCTACCGCGATAAACGAGGGTTCACTGTATTACATATGTCATTTTGCTTACTGTATTAAATTATATAAATATTGAATTAATACAGTACTGTATATCCTTATCTTTGTTATTTGCAGTTAGAATTGTGTTTGTATATCTGTTTGTTTGTAAGTTGGGCACCTTCTGTATGAAGATTCAATGCAGTCATTTCAAACTGTTTTGAGAGATCGAAAGAATATAATTAAAGCTCTAAAAATTCAAGAATTTTAGTATTATATTACTTATGCCAATTACTTTTTCAAGTAGCAAAAAATTGCAGTTTCTGACCTCCCCTGTTATGTGAGAATCCAGTGCCAGAAATTTTATCTGTGACACCCGCAGGCAATTTCTTGGCCCCGTTTATGCGGCTGCAAAAAAAAACACGTCCGAACGTTCACGAGTGCTTAGAAGGAATGTTGGAGGAAGGATGGGTAGTGGTAGTGGTAGGGGGGGGGGGGGGCAGTAGCTGTAGAGACTGACACCTCGTAGTAACGGGGATGTTGAGGAGGGAGAAGTCTAATTGGTAAGGGACCTCAAGTTGTGGTTTCACACGCCCCAGTTTTTATACCGACACCCTATAAGGGTGAGCGAGCTGGGTATATTCCTGGCATTCCTTGCAACTTTTTTCTCTGGTATATTTAGCAGTATTTATACCTCTGAAATTGTGCTTTAAGGAGCATTTCACTGGGCGACACAGGTCCCTCGCCCAGAAATAGATTTTTCCTTCGTCAAACTTCCTTTAGAAACCACAGATGTAAATGATGATGAAAGTAGAAATTATTATTATTTTTTTTCTGGATTTGCCCGATGTATAGTACAGTATGCTATAAAGATTGTTTTATAATTTCTTGATTTGATTTTTTAGTTTATAGTTTCCTGTGAATCTTATCAATCCTATAGTTTTTATATGTAATTTATCCAGAATTACATATAGAAAAGTTTCGAATTTTAATTGTAAATAGTTTAGTGCATTGTTACTTTTTTATTCCACTATTTGGTTGTTACAACCAAATAGTAGAACAATAAAAAAACATGAAGAAAGGGGACCTTTCCTCTCTACCCTCGTTGGGCTGGAAGGAGCTTAGAGAGGAAAGGTCCCCTTATTTTCATTTATTTGATGTTGGGGAAGTTCCTTGGTATATAGATAGACTATTTGGTTGCTTAAGAAATGCATCCTTTGACTTCTTTCACTGATGGTTTTGTTTTCTTTCTTAGATTAGTATCTTAATCGTGCATGATGATTTCCCTTGCAGATGAATCCTCTGAAGACGAAGGCATGGCTGATGCATCCAGCCTGAGCCAGAAGGAATATCTGAATAAATTGAAGGAAACCGATCCAGAATTTTACTCGGCGATGATGCAGTCTTCAGAACTGATGGATTTGAAAAGCTCGGACGAAGAGGAGGAGGAGGAAAGTGGCGACGAAAAGGACGTAAAACAAGGAAGTTCGCCACAAGGGTCCGAGGAGGTATACATTGTGTAATTTTTTTTTTTTCCCGTAGTACCAGTTATGCAGTTAATTCTAATAGTTAGGCCTTCTCCATCATGAGGCTCAATACTACACAATATTCTAGAAGTTTTATTCCAGCTGTGACTAAGCTGTGGAATGATCTTCCTAATCAGGCAGTTAAATCGGTGGAATTTTTAAGGTTCAAATTTGCAGCGAATGTTTTCATGTTGAACAGACTGACATAAATCTTTTTATAGTTTATGTAAGAAAGATCTATTTTAATGTTACTGTTCTTAAAGTGTTTTATTTTAATTGTTCATTACTTCTCTTGTAGTTTATTTATTTCCTTATTACCTTTCCTCGCTGGGCTAGTTTTCCCCGTTGGAGCTCTTGTGCTTATAGCATCGTGCTTTTCCAACTAGGATTGTAGCCTTCACTGGAAGTAATTAAGAATTACATATGCTACTTCATATTCTATAATCTTGTTGTTAAATGTGAAGTAATTTGCTACAGAAAAGATAGGTAAATGATAATTGATTCGTTCCAGAAGAGAAAGCTGGATTTGGTAGTATTTTGTCAGGCCAAAGTGGAAGGTATTTATGTTTAGGGTTTGTCAGGACAAAAAGTGCCTAAAGGATTCATCCTTATAATAAGTGCCTGAAGGATTTATCTGGACAAGAAGTGTCTAAAGGATTTATCAGGACAATAAGTGTCTGAAGGATTTATCAGGACAATAAGTACCTAAAGGATTTATGGACAAGAAGTGTCTGAAGGATTTATCAGGAAAAGAAGTGCCTGAAGGATTTATTTGGACAATAAGTGCCTGAAGGATTTATCAGGACAAAAAGTGCCTGTGTGAGATAGATTAGAAGGGCAACACAAGGGAAGTGGCAGTGTTAAGTGCGTCATGAAGAATGTATGGATGGGTAAACTAATGCAAATACATTAAAATACATCAATATAAGGAATTTTGTAGGTAGAATTAAGCGTGACTAAAGAAAAAGAATTGAAAGAGAGGTAGGGTTGCATTTCAGAAACTTATTTTCAGGGAACGAAATGAGTTCTCTGTGTTATATTGTTTAAACAGAAGGGTGATTGGTTGCGTGTTCAAGACATATCTGTAACAAAGGTGATATATGTTCACATTAGCTTTTGATATTTTCATGAATAGAGTTAGTAGAGAAATGGCAGTTGTAGTTGAAAACCTCTTGGGAGAAGAAACAATTATAAGTGGGATGCAAAGTGTTTTTATGCTGGAAGATGCTGCTCAGTTGCTTGTTTTTAGTGAAGACAAGCTGTGGAAACTGATGGAAAATTTGAAAATAAATTGTTATACAGAGAAACATAAAAATAATTTTAGCAAGGGTAAGGTTTTGATTAGGATATAATTTTAGCAAGGGTAAGGTTTTGTTTAGGATATAGACACCAATGAACATATTAACAAAACTTAAGAGAACATACATGAGAATGCTGATGTGGATTATGGGAGTATTATGCTTGCCGCACACTGAGCCGGAACGGAACCGCCGCCGAAGCCACCGAACATAACAGAAACGACGTCCAGCGCGCACACGGAGCCAGAAGCCACAGAACGGAACCGACACAGAATTTTATATGAGCCAGAAGCCACAGAACGGAACCGACACAGAATTTTATATGAGCCAGAAGCCACAGAACGGAACCGACACAGAATTTTATATGAGCCACAAGCCACAGAACGGAACCGACACAGAATTTTATATGAGCCAGAAGCCACAGAACGGAACCGACACAGAATTTTATATGAGCCACAAGCCACAGAACGGAACCGACACAGAATTTTATATGAGCCAGAAGCCACAGAACGGAACCGACACAGAATTTTATATGAGCCAGAAGCCACAGAACGGAACCGACACAGAATTTTATATGAGCCAGAAGCCACAGAACGGAACCGACACAGAATTTTATATGAGCCAGAAGCCACAGAACGGAACCGACACAGAATTTTATATGAGCCAGAAGCCACAGAACGGAACCGACACAGAATTTTATATGAGCCAGAAGCCACAGAACGGAACCGACACAGAATTTTATATGAGCCAGAAGCCACAGAACGGAACCGACACAGAATTTTATATGAGCCAGAAGCCACAGAACGGAACCGACACAGAATTTTATATGAGCCAGAAGCCACAGAACGGAACCGACACAGAATTTTATATGAGCCAGAAGCCACAGAACGGAACCGACACAGAATTTTATATGAGCCAGAAGCCACAGAACGGAACCGACACAGAATTTTATATGAGCCAGAAGCCACAGAACGGAACCGACACAGAATTTTATATAAACGAAGGAAGTTTTCCTTAATCATAACCAAGTTTTTATTTAATTGATGTTACAATGATTAGATATTCTGTATATCAATCTTTTGTCGAATCCGTAAGCCAGATATTTATGTTTTCAAAAAAGAAAAAAATAATGATAATAATAATAATTAATAATCACTCCAAAATTCTTTGTAATATATCATATGTTCACATCATTGTTATTAAAGTACATTCGTCAAATTTCTGACATCAGCAAAAAAGAAAAAAAATAATGATAATAATAATAATACTAAACAGTAATAATAAATAGTAATCACTCCTAAAATCTTTGTATTAAATCATATGTTTACATCATTGTTATTATAATACAATCATCAAATTTCTGACATCAGGAAAATATTGGTTGCTATCACACTAACCTCCGAATTCCTCAGCAACTCTCTCCAAAACAACCTTTGGAGTCGTTCTGCGCATGCGCAGCCTGTCAGACGCCACCGATGCTTCAGAAAAAATATCTTTCAAAGAATACTGCGTCGGTTCAGTTCTTTTCTGGCGCGTCGGTTCCGTTCTGTTCTGGCCTAGTGTGCGCAGTCAGGTAAGAATGCATGCTTTCGATTTCCATTGGACGTTTCGGTTCTGTTCGGGCACGTCCGTTTGGGCTCAGTGTGCGGCAAGCTTTACTGATTGAAAGATTGGAAATTGATGGAATAAGAAGAATGGCAAGTGTAGCAAAGATTATAGATATAATAAGTCAGTCGTGACTGATATGGTATGGAGCGTGTTGAGGATGGAGACCAAGGAATTATATCTCTGATATAAAGCTTCCCTGTTTGGTTTAAAATGGTTCGTTATCCAAATTAAGACATAGTTGATCTTTAGCTTTTTGTGAATGGGATATTTATGTCTTTGCAGGAGGACAGCGATGGGTCCGAGTTTGACTTCGAAGACACGAAGGGCCAAGGAGGTAACATCACCTCGCAGATGATTGAAGAATGGGAAAAAGAGCTGAGGAGTGACAGGTATGTATAGGAATGTTAGATATCCTGTTATTACCTCCGCCAACGAAGCTGGGAGGAGGTTATGTTTTACCCCCCTGTTTATTTGTTTCTGAACAGCTTTCTGGCCACGATTTTAATTTTAGAGTAGTGAAACTTGCAGGGATTAACTGTTACGTAAAAAGTTGGAAATGATTAAAATTTGAAAGGTCAAGGTCATGTTCAAGCATGTCAAATTCACTTAATCAGCCCAAAGTTTGGACATCGTTGACACAGAGACTTCAAACTTGGTTCATTTCGAGTGTATGGAAGTCCACGCCAATTAATACGTGTTTCAGTCAAGGGTCAAGGTGAAGGATGATCAAAAGTTCGAGAAATAAGCTGCCGCGGCAGACATCTGCGCTCTACTGAGTGCCCTTCTAGTTCATAAAAGGAATTCTGTACAATGAAGACTTTTAGTATCCTGCTTTTCAACTATGATAGTAGCTTAACTAGTAATAATAATGATGATAATAAAAGTATCCCCTTTGGTATTGCAAGAAAAACTTTGGTAATAATTGAACTTTATTTAGCAAAGCATCCAATCCCCAGATTCAACTAATAGTTTGAGAACTTCTCATTCTTTGGCAAGGGGTAGATATAAAATCCTGATCGCTCTACCTCATCTTGAAATCCGTCAGAAACCGATTAATTTAAAAATATTTATGTAGTTATTTTTTTATTCTTTATACAGTAGTTATAATGGAAATCAACATTTATAAGGCCAGTTTATCAACCATAAACAAAACTAAAATATTTCCTACTGTATAGTACTGGTATCACAGTCGTCTCTATCTTGAGCTTTCAATTCAATACTTCTCCATTCATCATCTATTTCATGCTTCATAGTCCTCTACCATGTGGGCCTGGGTCTTCCAACTCTTCTAGTGCCTTATGGAGCCCCGTTAAATACTTTTAGATTAAGCTAAACTAATTTGATTTTCAGTCCAATGGAAGCCTTCATGGAAGTACAGCAGGCCTTTTTGGCAGCCATTGAGTCACTGTCGGGTGGGAAGAAGGAGAGCGTGGAGAAGACCAGTAGATACGTTGTGAAGGGATCACAAAGTAAGCACAATTATATCAGTAATGAACACTTAGCACTTAGGTGAATCTAGTATCTTATGACGTTAATTCTACTAAAGGCTTTGTAAGCACAGCTGGGTTGAGAAACTAAAGTGTTATAGGATTAGTATTGGGTGTGTGTGACTAGCCTTCCTATACCTCAACATCTGTAATGTATAACTAATGGAAGTCAGCATGTCGGAAAAATGCATAGTTGTTTTGTCAAGCCTTCAGTTAACATCTCATTCCATAGCGCTACGTTTGTTAGAATTTTTTTGTGGCCTGTATCAGGTTTTTATAGTAATGTTTTTTTTTTTTTTCAAGTTTGTACCTTAATATTCAAGGTATGTGTAGCGTATGAATAAGACTTGTATGTATAGGGCAAGGTATGTGTAGTGTGTAATAAGATATGTATGAATGGGTCCAAGTTCGTACCTTAATATTCAAGTTATGTGTACTGTGTAATAAGACTTGTATGTATGGGTCCAAGTTTGTACCTTAATATTCAAGGTATGTGTAGCGTATGAATAAGACTTGTATGTATAGGGCAAGGTATGTGTAGTGTGTAACAAGACTTGTATGTATGGGTCCAAGTTTGTATCTTAATATTCAAGGTATGTGTACTGGGTAATAAGACTTGTATGTATGGGCCAAGGTATGTGTAGTGTGTAATAAGTCTTGTATGAATGGGTCCAAGTTTGTACCTTAATATTCAAGGTATGTGTAGTGTATGAATAAGACTTGTATGTATAGGCCAAGGTATCTGTAGTGTGTAATAAGACTTGTATGTATGGGCCAAGGTATGTGTAGTGTGTAATAAGTCTTGTATGAATGGGTCCAAGTTTGTACCTTAATATTCAAGGTATGTGTAGCGTATAAATAAGACTTGTATGTATAGGGCAAGGTATGTGTAGTTTGTAATAAGACTTAAATGTATGGGTCCAAGTTTGTACCTTAATTTTCAAAGTATGCGTATTGTGTCGTAAGACTCGTATTTATAGAGCCAATGTGAATATGTGGACAATCTTCCATAAACATTATTAATTTAATGAGTATCAAAAACTTATTTTTCCATTTTTTTCAGATTTCAATGCTGTCGTGAGATTGTGTTTGAGGAATATGGTCATTGCTATGAGAACTTTTTTCAAGATCAAGGATAAAAACCAGTTGCCGTCAACGTCCAAACGCTGGAGCAGACATAAGAACTGCATCAAGCTGTATCTCCGACAAATGATTGCGGTAGAATATCTCATTTAGTTTATTTGTTTCATTTCCTCGTGGGGTTATTTCTCGTGTGTGGAGCCCTTGGGCTTATAGCATCTTGGTTTTCCAACTAAGGTTGTAACTTAGCTAGTTATAAGAATAATACTATAACTACTCATAGTTAGTGATGAGCTATTTAATCACTACATTACTAGCAAAACTCAGTGTATGATTGTAAGTAAGTCAAGGACATTGGGACTTCAACATTGAAATCTTTGCATTGGTAATCTTTTTAAAATTTTTAGTTGTGATTCTTAACCCTTTTACTGCCAAGCTATTTGGAACTTTCCAATCTTTAACCCCCAGGCATTTTCTTTTTCAAGCACATTTTGCAATATATTTTTGTTTTTTAAATTGCTCTAATAGCCTTAAATTTTGTCATAGAGAGGTCAGGGTAGTCTCATTCTGTTGGAAAAAGCTTGAAGTTTCTCAAAATGTTATCAAAAATTTGCAAAAAAATGTAAATAGCAGTTTTTTTGCAAGGACGTACCGGTACGTCCATGGGGCTAAAGGGATGAGTTTTGTGAAACATATCAGTTTGTCCATTGGGGGTAAAAGGGTTAATTGCAACTTTACTTTTGAGAAACATTTGTTTTGTTTCTAATTCAATTGAACATATTTTTTTTTTTATTGAGATAGTTTTAAAGATTTTTGGTGATCAGTCAATCTTTAGGAATTTTTCAATGTTTTCATTCTACCTTGTTTTGAGTATGGTTCTACTGGCTTGGCGTCAGCTGCTGGCTCTATCAAATAACTTATTTCTGATCTACTGTAGATATTAATCTCTGGCATCGTTGTTCAGTTAGTTACAGTATTTATTCATAAGATTTTTTATAATTCATATAATTCCAAAATGAACCATCCTGTACAAAGCACTAGGTATGCAGTTAATTCTAACAGTCTTGCCTTCTTCATCATAAGGCACAATACTAAAGTACTCTAGAAATTTTATTCCAGGTGTAACCAGATTTTGGAATGATCTTCCTAATCTGTCTGTTGAATTGATGGAACTGCTGAAGTTTAAACTTTTTATAAATTCTTTTCTGTTTAACATGTTGACATAAGTTGCATTTTATAATTTATGATCTTAAAATATTTCATATTTTGGTCTTGTTGCATTCTTCTATGTCAGATTATACCCACAAATTTTCTTAGTTTGTCAATCCATCATCTTCTCTTCCTTCCCCTGCTTCTTTTGCAATCATAGGCACCCATTCTTTTATTCTTAATGTCTATCTATTATCCGTCATTATCATATGCCCTGCCCATGTCAATTTCATTTTCTTACATGTTAGAATATCTTCCACTTTAGTTTGCTCTCGTAACCATGTTGCTCTTTTTCTGTTTCTTGGTGTTATTCCCATCATTAATCTTTCCATTGCTCTTTGAGTTGTAACCAGCTCATGTTCTAAGGTATTAGTAAGGCTTCAAGTTTCTGATGCATAAGTTAATACTGGTAGGACTTTCCGCTTGAATCTTTTCTTTTTAGAGAAAGTGGCATTATACTTTTCATAATCTCATTTTTATTTACCAAAAGCTCTCATTCCTATGCTTATTCTTTTAATTTCTGTCTCATGTCTGTCCTAAGTATATATATTCATTAATAATCTAGGGGTTTGTCCTTATTTGCCTTTATTTGTTGTCTATTTTCATTGATAATTATCTTAGTTTTACTCATATTAATTTTCAGTTTTACATTTCTGTTTTGTCTATTAGAATCTTCTATCATCTTTTACAATTCCTCCCATTATTCACTAACAGAACTATGTCATCTGCAAATCTTGAGTTGTTAAGGTATTCCCCATTAATGGTAATTCCTACGTGTTCCCAATCTAAATTGTTAAAAACTCTAGGCATGCTGTGAATAATTTAGGAGAGATGGGATCTCCCTGTCTAACTCCTCTCTCAATTGGAATTTTCTCACTATCTTTGTGTAATTTCAGGATTACTGTACTTCCTGTATAAATATCTTCAAATGTTCTATCATAAGATTCATCTACTCCTTGTCTTTAAAGGGCTTTCATTACTACTGAAGTTTTGACAGAATCAAAAGCTTTCTCATAGTCTATAAATTCTATACATAGAGGTTTGTCATACTCTTGATTTTTCCATAATTGGTTAATTACATGGATGTGGTCATTTGTTGAACTCCCAGTTCTAAAGCCTGCCTGCTTTCTTGGTTGATTATAGGTCTAGCTATCTTTCTATTCAGTCTACTATGATGTTTGTAAATATTTTATATATTACTGAGTAAACTTATTGGGCTGGAATTTTTCAGATCTTTTCTGTCGCCCTTTTTGTGAATTAGTTTTTCCAAGCTGTAAGTATAGAGTATTCTTGCAGACATTTTGTGCAAAGTTCAGCAAGTTTTATGACTATATAGATTACAATATTTAAATATCTTTTTATAGCTGACTGAAGTCGTCGCCGAACCCACCGTAGCTGAAACAGTTCTCAGAAACGGAGTCCTCCCTCTCATACCATACTACGCCGGACACAAGAGTATGAGCAAACTGCTCGCAAGGAGACTCGTCACGATGTGGGCCACGAGCGACAAAAAAGTTCGCGTTTTGGCTTTCATGGCTGCGTTCAGGCTGACTCAAATCCTGCAAGGAGATTTTTTGGAGTGGATGCTAAAGGTAATTTTTAAATAGCAACATTTACTTTACCCTCAATGTTTTAGGTTAGGTTTTGGTTTTTATTCATAGTTCAGGAGTGGGTTTAATTATATGAATCCTACCTTTAGGTACTGTTTTTGATATACAGTATTAGAAGTACAGTACAGTATTTGCTTTCTTATTTTTAAACAAAATAAGTATGCTTTATATGCTTTCATCTTGGAATCACCAGGCTTTAGTTATCTGGCCTTATTCTCTGCCTGGTGCTTCAGGACTTCGTTCCACTTGTGGGACGTCACCGTATCTTTGACGAGAGCAGAGGACCTGTTTCACATTGGCGTTCTTATTTATTTTTTCAAAATTATTAAGATATTTTAGTAATACCCATATTTACGTCAGTTCAACTTAGTCGGTTCTGACTTAATGTTACTCATCCTTAAGTATTAAAGTATTAAAGTATTAATTACTTAAGTAAAGTCTACACTACGTCGTTTTACCCTTCCATACTAAACTATTTACATCGTAAGATGGTAATCAAGTGCTGTACTGTACACTGCATTGTAATTATCATAGAAGCTTATGGACGAGTCAATTTATGAACCCTAAAACAAAATACCGCTGCATTAATGCGGTCGACTAGCACCCTAAATAACTCATTGTACTGTACTACATTGTTTACATGTGGGTTCTATCATGGAAATGTAGTTTATATTAATTTACAAAGGTAATTGTACATTACAAACTTCATTACAAGGTATGGTGACTCGTAACATAGAAATCATCGCCATACCACCCTATGTACAAGAGGGTTGTTCTTATCTTACTCACTGAAATAGTAGTGTGTATTATTGTCATATATGTATATTACTATTACTACTGTATAGGTCAATTAGCTATTTTGAGACCACATCAATTGTACTAGCTCTATTTCATATATTGTACTGTAAGTACACTGTTAGTAGTACTTTTTCAGTGAACCTATGCATACCCTAAGACAATTAACAGTAAAAGACAGATAAATAAAGACTGTACAGTTCACGTACCGTTTATGAAGTTATACACTGTAAAATCTCATGATGCAGGATGAAATACTAAAGAAATAGTAAAAACATTTAGTATCGAACATGGGATGTACATTGTTACGTACGCCTAAGTACCCGGGAGGTAACAAATCCTTATGTAACTCATACGTGATTTAACACTTATTGGAGATGCTTTCGTGATGAAGAATACCGGAAGAATGAGATAGTCAGCCAGAGAAGTAGCATTGTGAAAGGGGAGTAAAAGGGCATGAAGGCTGCTTGCAAAGAACTTGATTCTTTACTCGGCAGACTTCACGCAGCAGTTCTGACCCCGAGGATCTGCTAAGAATTGAAATTTTAGTTGAGATATTACACTAAGAATGGAAGATTATTTTAGATATTATAAAAAGGGAAAATTTATTTGAGATATTACACTAAAAAGGGAAAATTTCATTTTCAAGATACATACATACATATACCAAGGCACCTCCCCCAATTTTGGGGGGTAGCCGACATCCAACAAATGAAATAGAAAAGGGAACCTCTCCTCTCTCTTCTTTTTTGAGATGTAAACGACAAATTTCATATACAATACTATCATTGGGTAATGGTAATCCAACATTTTGTGGTCAAAATATGGGTCAAGGTCACGTTTTGAAGCCGAACATCAATTGACCTTATCACTTTCATAGGGCTTTAATTTTGTTTTGACTATTTCAGCGTACTTTATTTGTCATTTCTTTGATTAGCTCTACTGTTAGCTAATGTGAGAAGAATATAGGTTATATTTACTTAATAATTATATCTTTATTTAAAAGCCCTAAGTTTTGTATTTGAATATTATTCACTAGTATATTTACCTTTGTGAAACCTAAACTTTCAAGTTCTTCCTGGACTAACTTCCTAAATTTTTATCGTATTTCCTTTCAGAAAATGTACATTGCATATGTGCAGAACTCTCGTTTCACTTCGCCATCAACCTGGGGCCTCATTGACTTTATGCGTGTCTCTTTGGTCGAGTTGTATACCTTAGATTTTGCACGGGCTTACAGGCATGCTTTCATATATATCCGCCAGATGGCCATACACCTTCGGAATGCTATAATCCTTCCCAAGAAGGTGAGTTGTATTTACTCTGTAACAATCTAAGTCATTTTTAAAGTATTTTTCCATATCATCAGCATCGGCCATAACTAGACCACTGCAGGACAAAAGCCTAATGTCCTTCCACTCCTGTCTGTTTATAATCTTTCTATGCCAGTCTATATCCACAAACTTTCTTAGCTCATCAATCCATCATCTCTAGTTTATCTTGCCTATATTATGCATATATAATGGAAAAATTAAAGTGTTTGAAGGAGAGGATATAAGTTTTTCTAGTTGTTCGATTGGGAAATTCAAATGATCGTGCTTTGTTTTCAGGACCGAGTACAGCTTGTGTATAACTGGCAGTTTATACATTGTTTGAACCTATGGTGCGATCTCCTGGGGAAGACTCATCCTAATGCTATACTGCAGCCTATGATCTTTCCAGTCACACAGGTAGGTTATTGCTATTTTCTTCGTTAGCTGAATCGGTGGAACTTCAGAAGTTCGAACTTGCAGCGAATGTTTTTATGTTGAACAGGCTGACATGAGTCTCTCTTCATAGTTTACATATGACAGATCTATTTTAACACTTACTCTATATATTTTATATTTGTTATTATATTTAATGAATGCAAGAGTTGATGGGAGAAATACAAGAGGAAGGCCAAGGTTTGGGTGGATGGATGGAGTGAAGAAAGCTCTGGGTGATAGGAGGATAGATGTGAGAGAGGCAAGAGAGCGTGCTAGAAATAGGAATGAATGGCGAGCGATTGTGACGCAGTTCCTGTAGGCCCTGCTGCTTCCTCCGGTGCCTTGGATGACCGCGGAGGTAGCAGCAGTAGGGGATTCAGCGTTATGAAGCTTCATCTGTGGTGGATAACGGGGGAGGGTGGGCTGTGGCACCCTAGCAGTACCAGCCGAACTCGGTTGAGTCCCTTGTCAGGCTGGGAGGAACGTAGAGAGGAGAGGTCCCCTTTTTTGTTTTATTTGTTGGATGTCGGCTACCCCCCCAAAATTGGGGGAAGTGCCTTGGTATATGTATGTATGTTATTCATTGCTTCTCTTGTAGTATATTTGTTACCTTAGTTCCTTTCCTTACTGGGCTATTTTATCCAGCTGGAGCCCCTCTGCCTTATAGATCCTGCTTTTCCAACTAGGGTTGTAGCATAGCTAGTAATAATAATGATAATATAACTTCTTGTTGGTAATTTTTCCTATCATTCACAGGTTGCTATCGGTACCATGAAGTTGCAGCCAACGCAAACTTTCTTTCCTCTGGCTTTCCACATTTGCAGAATCCTGACAGAACTATCGAGAAAGACTGGCACATTCATACCTGTGCTGCCATTTTTGTTAGAGGTGAGTTCATCTGATTATAGAACTAGAGAAGGTCCTCAGATTTCAAACATTCGGAGATACAAATAAACCCAACTGAAGATAAAGATAAGATAAAGGAATACTGTAATAAAACAGTAATATATTCAATACAGTAAGCAATACAAAATATGTAATAACCAGACATTTATTTCATATGAAACCCAACTATGTATTGACTTTTGTACCCGGAAATCAAGGGCATGGGATTCAGTTTAGGCTTAGACTAGTCCAAAATGTATCAAAATTTTGACTTACAAACAATTTGACTTACGTTCAGCTTCTTGAAACCTATTAAGTTTGTAAGTTTAGGAACTTCTGTATCTGGTTTTTTAAGTTTTACAGTTGTTTGTAAAGTATAGATAACCTTATGAATGTTTATTTATTCATGTTTATATTTATATTTATATTTGTTTATTACTTGAGTGCCGTATGTGGATGAGATCATGGTGAGGGGCAGATGGAAATAGTTTGGGCATGCTCTTCGCACTCTCAAGGCACTAGAAGAGTTGGAAGACCCAGACCTACGTGGCTGGGGACTATGAAGCGTGAAGTTGGAAATGACGAATGGAGAGGTATTGATTTAAAAGCTCAAAATAGAAATATAACCGAGGCCCTTTGTGTCAATAGATGTGGGAGGAGATGAAGATGTTGTTTATTATGTGTCAAAATTATTATTTATAAGGTTTATGTGAATGTCCAAGCCGTAAGATATTGTTTCCAAGTTATCCATGATCATCTTAGAGGATGCTTAATATTATCTAAGTCTGGTCATTCTTTGGGCTAGATAGGTTTAAAGGTTGCTCATGAATGGCAGAGGCAAGGGACAGTGACATTGGCCTATCAAACAGGACAATGCCCTAGACACTGACCAAATATACATATGATCAGTGCCCAAGCCCCCTCTCCACCCAAGCTAGGACCAAGGAAGGCCAGGCAATGGCTGCTGATGACTTAGCAGATGGACCTATAGGCTCCCCCAAACCCCCCATCCGTAGCTCACAAGGGTGGTGAGGTTGCAGCAATCAAATTAACTAACGAGTTTTAGCAGGACACGAACCCCAGTCTGGCAATCACTAGGCAAGGATGCTACCACCAGGCCACCACAAGTTATTTTTTGAGACAAGTGTTCTCTTTCAGATACATTTTTGCTTTCTATGTTATGTTTTCCACTTTCTGACTTACGTGTAGCTTTAGTAAGGATAATCTGTCGAAGGTTTCTTCATTTGGAGTATACTATTCACCAATAGTATGTACTAAAAACCAACTTAAAATAAGTTTCAAGCAGTGGAAAGAACACTAAACTATTGGCCAAGTTAGAAAGAACCTACAGTCTTTGAGAATTTATTGGCGTTGCTTTTCATATACTGTACTAGGATATGAACCAAGTTTGAAGTCTCTGTGACAGCGATGTCCAAACTTAAGGCTGATTACAGGAATTGGAAATTTTGCTTGGCCATGACCTTGACCTTTGATCTTGACCTTCCAAAATTTTATCATTTCCAGCTTTTTACATAACAGTTAATCCTCGCAAATTTCATTACTCTTCGATTAAAATTATGTTCAGGAACTGTTCAGAAACATACACACACAAATAACAAACTCACATAACAAACACAGGGGCGAAAACATGACCTCCCTCCAACTGCGTTTGCGGAGATAAGAATACATTTTAAAAGGTATGTCTGTATCCTCTTTCCTTGTCAAATCAACACTGCTGCTTTTCTTTCAATCTCTTTATTGCCTTTCCTAGTATCCTGTTCTAAGTACTGTTAACCCTATATTTCCCTCATTTTCTTTTAAATCTTCATCTATTAGTGGGCCTTTTTCCCATTTGTATGGGGTAACACGGTTACCTTCTTTTTGAAGGACTTTGGTTTTGGCTTTGGGGTGGACCGTAGTAAAACAAAATAGCAATTCTCATTATTCTGTTAGTTGCCTTATGCAAATCTCACACAACCTTATTAACTAATGATGTATAGATATTTAAAATGGATTTCATAAAATTTCATTTTCAATATTAAACTTACTCGATAATCATGTAGCTGTCAACTCCGTTGCCCGACAGAATTCTATGGAGGGATACGCCAGCTATCACAATACTAGAAGGGGGTGTACTTACCAGCGCCACCTGTGGCCAGGTACTCAAGTACTTCTTGTTGACACCTCCTCAATTATTCCTCTGTCGTGCTTCCGGCAAGACGTTCTGGGATACGCTTATGTTCTTGGAGTATTTTCACGACTTTGGTGAAGTATTTCTCTTTGATTTCGGCTGTCGCTTTACTGGAAACTTCTATATTAGCTTAGTTAGCTTTTGGAATTAATTTGATTAATTATGGTGACGAAGAGAGTATGAACTCTCTTTCACCTTTAATGGCCGACCCTTCCCTTAGACGGAAGTGTTGGTGTCTAAGAGAGTATAGACTCTCTTTCTTAATTTTGCTTAACAAAAGCGATTAACTTTCTTTTTTTTATAAACTTATTAAAATTAATTTTTATATTTGTTTATATTCGACCTTCCTAATAGTAGGCGGTCTTTTCTTGGTACCGAAGTTAATTAACATTGAGCCCGTCATTTCGGTTTTACCTGTTAGCATATTATGCTATTTTAATGTCTTTGAAAGAATTTCTTTGATAGTCTAGTACTGTTTTCAAAGTTGAACTAACGTTTTGTTTTGTCTCTGCAGTTGTTGACGTTCAGAACGTTCAACTTGCACTCTATCGTTACGATAGAGAAAGAATTTTCACGGTTTCACATTGCAGTAAGAGTAACCGTGTCTAGCGTTTTGTTCATTCTTTCTTAACTTAATGGTTTTAATCCTAATAAAGGAACTTTTCATTTTGGGAAATATTTCAGTTTTTTCCTTTAACAATAATATGTTTTAACGATATATATGATTGGGCTCTTCTCTCAGGTTCTAAGTCAAGAGAGAGAGAGAGAGATAGAGACGGAGGGAGAGAGAGGATAAACGTTTCATTCAAGCCTGCCAGGCGTACGAGTAACGTTGTTATCGTTTTTGGCTCTTCTCCCTAGTCTCTTTAGGGGAAGAAAGTAAACGTTTCTAGAGTGATCTAGTGTTTAGTCTCTTTCCAGCCACTGAATTATTTATCTTTCATTAGATTTTTCTGTTACATTGTAATTCTGTTTTCGCAATTACTAACTTTTGAGAAAGGATAGAATTGCGTGTTTCAGGTACAAACCACTTAAAGTTTCGAGTTCAGTGAAATAAGTGCAAACAGAAAATCAAAGTGATAAGTGATTAGCGCAAAGTTCAGTGTTGTGCGTGAGGGTACTTCTGTGCGCGCCAGTCGTCCTCCCAGTCCGGGACCTCTTGCAAGCTCCCAAGCCCAGGGGAGAAGCAATGTCGAAGGGCAGAAGGGTTCAGCAGGCCTTGATCGGCGCACAGAAGTATCCTCGGTGGTTGTGGGCGTGTCTTACCGAGACCGTCACTCCCACCCGCAGACGATTGAGCCCTTATTTTGCTCGTCTGCAGAAGAAATTTAGGGGAGAAAACGCTGGTCTCAGGTCTCAAGACCTCTTAAACGTAAAGTCCAGACCTATGCCAGACGTACGAAGTTAGAGTTCAACAACCCGGATGCAGTCATTGGGTTAGCTCTGACTCTCCTCAGTCATCAGTTGAATGCACTCCGCCTAAGAGGAGTAAGGTTCTGCCACAACAGAGCTCGACTGTTAAGGCTTTACCTCAGCCTACTGTAGTTTCTGCCGACCCCAAGTGGACTCTACTACAGTCCATGCAAGCACAGCTTTCGGACTTGATGCGTGAGTGTCGGGCAGAGAGTGTTGCGCCTCCGCCTCCGCCTACACTCCCTCCGCCTGCGCTCGCTCCGCCTGCGCTCGCTCCGCCTGATCGCAGTTCCACCTGCCAGGCGTACGATGTTGAGCCACGTTCTGAGTTTGCTGTTCCCAGTGGTGTTCAGCCTCCGCCTTCCTTAAGGCAACTTTTACAATGGGATCAGGAGGATTATACCTCTCTTCCTCCGCCTCCACTTGCTGCTCCACCAGTGATGCAACACTCGGTTGAGGTACAACAACCTCTCCCGTCCATGAGTCAGTCTCCTCAGCTCTCGCTGCAGCGAGCTCAACCCTCCTCAAGGCAAGCACCTCAACACCTTAGCCTTGCGCCTCAGGAGCCTCAACTTGCGAGATTTTTACTGCGTTCTGCGCAGCCACTACCTTTTCGCTCTCAGCTCACACCGCAGGAACCTCAACTCGTTCCTCAGGAACTTGCTACTGCGCATCCGCCAACCACTCAGCAAGCGCAACCCTTGAGTTCAGCCACTCATGCCAGGAGTCAGCCTCCTCCACCCATGAGCCTACCTTCTGCTGATCAGCCTTTGCAGACTGAGCCTCAGGTGTTCCCTCAACAGAGTCTTGAAGAGGAAACCACAACTATTGTTGTTCCAGCTCGTTCTGACTCTGCTGTTCAGCATACCTTACCTCCATTTTCAAACCTTATGATAATGGAGGTTATTTGTATTACTTATAAAAATATATTTGTATTCCTGGCAATATATTTTTAACAATATCGCAAAATATGGCAAAAATATGAATCATGAGTTATGAATGTAAGGTATATATTATGTTGATATTAAAACCCCATGCAAGCATGCATAAAGCACTCTAGCACTGGTCATGGAATTTCTGAGAAATGTTAAACGCCATGCACACGCTCTGCTTACCTTACATGCTCTGCTCACAGCATGCTCTGCATACTACATGCTCTGCATACAGCATGCTCTGCATTCAGCATGCTCTGCATACAACATGCTCTACATACAGCATGCTCTGCATACAGCATGCTCTGCATACAACATGCTCTGCACACAGCATGCTCTGCATTCAGCATGCTCTGCATACAACATGCTCTGCATACAGCATGCTCTGCATTCAGCATGCTCTGCATACAACATGCTCTACATACAGCATGCTCTGCATACAGCATACTCTGCATACAACATGCTCTGCATACCTTACCACATGCTTCTTAGTCACACATCTTTGGTTGTTGCCAACTCACTAGACTGTCAAGCAGTTTCATAACGTTGCCTTCTAGTCTGCTGCTTTTGCACCAGTGAACCCTCACTGAGAGAACTTAGCTTTTCTAGGATATGGTCCCTGTAGATGAGAAAGTTCTTTTCTCCCTCCTTCTGATATTCCCTTGAGGACTCTGTCATTTGGAGGGAGCCTTTAGCTGCATAGCCTCCTATGGACTTTTATTTAAGCATAACATGCTTCCAGGGAAGGTAATGGTTCCACTTCAGTCGCTAATCCCGTCTGTTACCACACCTGCTCCCATAGACCTTGAGCTGTGTTACAAGACATGCAGTCCAAGCTTAGTCCTTGTTAGAGGATTTTTTTGTTTACGGAGTCAATGTGTCACGGGGAAGACGTTCAACAACCAACAGAAGTGACTTGTTGTGACGCAGTGCGGCAACCTCAGCAACCCGATAAGGAGTTTGTCTGTACGACCCAGACAGTCTATACAGATTCGGGTTGTCACTGTACTTCCTCGCTTGCCCATGATTGACAGTTCACAGACTGTGCAGCAGTACCATGATCTTGTGTCCGGCTCCGTCAGACGACTGGCTTTTAAGAGCTCCCACAAGTCGTCGCTGTCTGGAGATTTTCAAATGGACTATGGATCTGACCAAGGAACTGGGCCTCCTGGTCAATTTTGAGGAGTCTCAGCTCGTCCCATCCCAGACCATTGTCTCCTTGGGTATGGATCTTCAGAGTCGAGCTTTTCGGACTTTTCCGTCGGCCCCAAGGATCTTCCAAGCCCTAGAATGCATCCAGAGCATGCTGAGAAGGAACCGATGCTCAGTCAGGTAGTGGATGAGTCTAACAGGGACACTTTCATCGCTGGCCCTGTTCATCGTGTTAGGGAGACTCCACCTCCCCCCCTTCAGTATCATCTAGCTGCTCACTGGATAAAGGACATGACGCTAGAGACGGTCTCAGTTCCTGTTTCCGAAGAGAGGAGGTCTTCTCTCGCGTGGTGTAAGAACAGCTTTCTTCTCAAGGAAGTCTACCTTGGGCTGTTCAGAAACACGACCGCCGTCTCCTCTCGGACGCATCAGACACGGGCTGGGGTGCGACTTTGGCGGACAAGAATGCTCGGGAACTTGGAATCAGGAGCTAAGGACACTTCACATCAATTGCAAGGAGTTGTTGGCGGTTATTCTGGCCTTGATAAACTTCAAGTCCCTCCAGCTTAACAAAGTGGTGGAGGTGGACTCTGACAACACCACAGCCCTGGCTTACATCTTCAAGCAGGGAGGGACTCTTTCGTGGAAGTTGTTCTAGATCGCAAGGGACCTACTCATCTGGTCTAAAGATCGAAAGCTAACTGGTAACGAGGTTCATTCAGGCCGGTATGAATGTCATGGCAGATCACCTCAGACGGAAGGGTCAGGTCATCCCCACAGAGTGGACCCTTCTCAAGAATGTTTGCAGCAGACTTTGGGCCCTGTGGGGTCAGCCAACCATAGATCTGTTCACTACCTCGATAACCTAGAGACTCCTGTTGTATTGTTCTCCGATTCCAGACCCAGCAGCAGTTCACGTGGATGCTTTTCTGCTGGATTGGTTCCATCTCGACCTGTATGCATTCCCGCCGTTCAAGATTGTCAACAGGGTACTTCAGAAGTTCTCCTCTCACAAAGGGACACGGCTGACGTTGGTTGGCTCCGCTCTGGCCCGCGAGAGAATGGTTCTTAGAGGTACTGCAATGGCTGGTCGACATTCCCAGGACTCTTCCTCTAGGAGTGAACCTTCTAAGTCTACCTCACGTAAAGAAGGTACACCAATCCTCCACGCTCTTCGTCTGACTGCCTTCAGACTTTCGAAAGACTCTCAAGAGCTAGGGGCTTTTCGAAGGAAGCAGCCAGAGCGATTGCCAAAGCAAGGAGAACATCCACTCTCATTATCTATCAGTCTATAGGGGAAGTCTTCCGTAGCTGGTACAAGACCAATGCAGTTTCCTCAACCAGTACCACTGTAACCCAGATTGCTGACTTCCTGTTATATCTAAGGAAAGTAAGATCCCTTTCAGCTCCTTCGATCAAGGGTTACAGAAGTATGTTGGCAGCGGTTTTCCGCCACAGAGGCTTGGATCTTTCCACCAACAAAGATCTACAGGACCTCCCTAGGTCTTTTGAGACCTCAAAGGAACGTCGGTTGTCCACTCCAGGCTGGAATCTAGACGTGGTCCTAAGGTTCCTTATGTCATCAAGATTTGAACCTCTCCAATCAGCCTCTTTTTAGGACCTCACATTAAAAACTCTTTTCCTCGTGTGCTTGACAACAGCTAAAAGAGTAAGTGGGATCCACGCCTTCAGCAGGATCATTGTTTTCACATCTGAAACGGCTACATGTTCCTTGCAGCTCGGTTTTTGCTAAACGAGCTTCCTTCACGTCCTTGGCCTAAGTCGTTCGAGATCCCAAGCCTGTCCAACTTGGTGGGGAATGATCTGAAGAGAGTACTTTGCCCAGTTAGAGCTCTTAGGTACTATCTAAAAAGGTCTTAACCTTTACAAGGACAATCAGAAGCCTTATAGTGTGCTATCAAGAAACCTTCTTTTCCAAGTTCTAAGAACTCAGTTTCTTACTATTCAGGCTTCTGATTAGAGAAACACATTCTCATCTGAAGGAAGAAGACCTTGCTTTGCTGAAGGCAAGGACACATGAAGTGGGAGCTGTGGCTACTTCAGTGGCCTTCAAACAGAGCCATTCTCTGCAGAGTGTTATGGATGCAACCTATTGGAGAAGCAAGTCAGTGTTCGCATCATTCTATCTCAAAGATGTCCAGTCTCTTTACGAGTACTGCTACACCCTGGGACCATTCGTAGCAACGAATGCAGTAGTAGGCGAGGGCTCAGCCACTACATTCCCATAATCCCATAACCTTTTAACCTTTCTCTTGAATACTTTTTATGGGCTGTACGGTCGGCTAAGAAGCCTTCCACATCCTTGTTGATTTGGCGGGTGGTCAATTCTTTCTTGAGAAGCGCCGAGGTTAAAGGTTGTGATGAGGTCCTTTAGTATGGGTTGCAGCCCTGTATACTTTAGCACCTTTGAGTTGATTCAGCCTCCCAAGAGGAACGCTGCGCTCAGTAAGGAAGACGATCTTATTAAAGGCAGAGTAACGGTTCAAGTCGACTTCCTTACCAGGTACTTATTATTTCATTGTTATTGTGGATAACGGATTATATGAAATACGGGATACTTAGCTATCCTTTAATCTTGTACACTGGTTTTCACCCACCCCCCTGGGTGTGAATCAGCTACATGATTATCGGGTAAGTTTAATATTGAAAAATGTTATTTTTATTAGTAAAATAAATTTTTGAATATACTTACCCGATAATCATGATTTAATCGACCCTCCCTTCCTCCCCATAGAGAACCAGTGGACCGAGGAATAATTGAGGAGGTGTCAACAAGAAGTACTTGAGTACCTGGCCACAGGTGGCGCTGGTAAGTACACCCCCTTCTAGTATTGTGATAGCTGGCGTATCCCTCCATAGAATTCTGTCGGGCAACGGAGTTGACAGCTACATGATTATCGGGTAAGTATATTCAAAAATTTATTTTACTAATAAAAATAACATTTTAATGCATTACACAAGATTTTAAGATTTCTAAGAAAGTTATAGATATATAAAATTTGCGTGATGGCAATCTTTTGAAAGTCACGCAAAAGTATTTTGTTGAGAATATTGCTATAGTTGGAAAAGGAAAAGGCCACTGAACCTTGGCTAGTGTTAACATTTTATACACAAGTTTTAAAAATAAAATTGTTTATTGAAAGGAGGTAGTAAAAATAGGACTTTTCCTTAGTAGTAAAAATTGTAGATACAGTATTTGATATTAACATAAAGATGTCCATGAAAGGGGCCATTAGAGACAAATTGTTAAAGAGATGTGGAGGTTTCTGTTTCAAATACGATTCACTCAAAAATCCTGGAAACTTAAAAAGTATCTATAAAAGATATAAATTAGGTAATATAAATAACAATATTGACTATGTAAGTTAGAAATAAACACTGAAATAAATCTTGTGTTTACCAGGTTTTATAAAAAGTACTATCTTCAAGACAGGATTTAGGCAATTATCTTTTTAAAGTTTCAAAGTCTCGCACTCATTTTCAACTAGTGTTCTGTTTAATGAAAGAATTCTAATTGTCAAGAGTCATTAGTTTTGGGTGAGAGGAAAAGTTGTTTGCAGTGACAATCATCTTTTCACTGTTTGCATGTTCTTATTAAATGTGTAACTACCCAATGAACATGTGATTGATATACTTTGATCTTTTTCAGATTCTAAACAAAGCCGTTTTCTTCAAACAACCGAAAAAGACATCGGTTAGACCGTTCAACTGGATGTGTATCCTCAGACTGTCAAGAGGAGAGTTGAAAGAATCGGCATTTAAAGATGGCGTCGTTGACCAAGTGTACGACGGCATGGTCAACTATTTGAGCGTGGTCAGCTCGTCGATAGGCTTCCCCGATTTTGTCGTACCCACGGTCATACAGCTGAAAGCCTTTCTGAAGAAATGCAAGTCTCCAAACTACTGCAAGAAGTTCAAGCAGCTCTTGGATAAGATACGCGAAAACTGCGACTTCATCGAAGACCGGAGGAAGGACGTCAAATTTGGCATTGCGGATCTCGAGGCGGTGAAGAACTGGGAGGTCTCGGTTAAACAGACCGGCACTCCATTCAATAAGTACTATGATAGCTGGCACAAAATTAGACAAAAGGAATTCCAACAGCAAATGGCGGATTCAGTCAGTGTTCCCGATTACGACTTGCCGTCGGTGAAGAAGCGTAAGCTCCAAGGAAAAGGAGACATGTATTCTTCAGATGAAGAGGATGATGATGATTCAGTCAGGTAAACGATCTTGAGATTTATGTTTGTTGGGTTTTACTTTTAAAAAGGTAACTAGTCTATATACAATCATATCTTTTTATTTTGAAGATTCCTTATTCTGAAATATTCTAATGATTGTAATTTTCTTTAACACAACTTTGAAGTAAAAAAGTCTAATACGAAATACAAACTATTGGTTTTACACATACTTAAAACTTGAAACCATTGATTTACACATGCCTAGAACTTCAAACTATTGGTTTACACATGCCTAGAACTTCGAACCATTGGTTTACACATGCCTAGAACTTCAAACTATTGGTTTACACATGCCTAGAACTTCGAACCATTGGTTTACACATGCCTAGAACTTCAAACTATTGGTTTACACATGCCTAGGAGTTGTGTTAGTGTTTTCTAGCTAACAGGCGTGGCAGCCCATTCATGGTGTGTTACTTTTCTCACTTCGGTATTTTGTTTGCTTCTATCAGTCTTGCCTTCTCCATCATAAGGCTCAATACTGCACAGTATTCTCGAAGTATTATTCCAGCTGTGACTAGATTGTGGAATAATCTTCCTAGTTGAATCAGTGGAGCTTCAGAAATTCAAACTTGCAGCAGATATTTTAGGTAGGGAGATACTTGCAATCTCCCATATCAATAGATATTCCACCCTTTCTTCAGCTTTCATTGGGCCAAAATGTATCTATACTTGACATGGAGTGTTAAAACCTTGCTTATGACTCGCTGATTTCCCTATAACTTTCTTGTGTTTTTTTCTGGATGCTGTTTTTTGGTTATGATTTGTATAATGGATGTGTGTTGTGGTGATTAAAACAGCTCAGGTGTCTTGGATGAGAGCTGGTGTGAGGCTGAAAGAATCTCCCTTACAGTATACAACTTAGCGTAAAAAATTATCTTTGAAATGGATTTTAAATGAATAGAAAATTGGTTGAGAAACAAAACAGTAGATAAGAGTTGGAAGTAACCCCAGAATAATAATTTTCTTTCTTATGTCTTATAGAAATAAGAAATATTGATTATTTAGAAATGAATGTTCAGTAGGGTTGATGGTTTTGTATGAAAGAACACTTCTATAACACTTAAAAAAGCTTTTTCAAAGAAACCCATTAATCATACAGGGAATTGGCCTGCCCTCCTTGGTTTTAGCTCACTGCTTTTTCATTTTCTTGAAAATTGCGTCTAGTTAGACGTAGTGTCGGTAATTAGAACAAAGTTGTTAGACATTTTGTGTTATTTGTAGTTATGCAAAGCATTTTGAAAGGATAAGAATGTATTTACCCTTAACGATAGATATATGATAATCATAATATCAATTAAAATATGTTATGAAATATAAGATCCTGTATTAGTTTGTAATTCGAAGTCTATTAATGTAGTAGCATGAATATTCTAACCCAGTAATAATTGTTTTTCTGATATATATTTGTAATTTTCTAGATCACGAGGTGACAATGAGGAAGAGAGTGAAGAAGAAGAAAGTAAGAATGCAAATGATCCACCAAAGAAGAAGACAAAAGTGGATGAGGAAAACAGCCTTCTTGATTTGGCAACCCCTATTGGTGGTAGCAAGGATGTCGTTCGAGAGTTTACCTTTTCAGATGATGAAGACGAACCTCTGAAAAGATGATTATGAGATCATGAGGACAGTTGACTTATAAGAATGCAATGGTTTTTGTACGAAAGTGAATATTGTAAGAGAATCATGCCAATAAAAGGATTCTGTGCCCATTCCTAAAGGTTTTTTTAAATGCTTATTGAAATTATTTTAGATCAATTTCCATGTATCCAGTGCTGAAAATTGAGTTTCTCAGACACTTAATTTCTGAGATCCGTGTATTTACACAAAGTAGTTCCTACACTTTAATGTCCTTTTAGATCAAACTTGTGATGCCCAAGATATTCTTAATGAAAAAAGAGTTTAGACATTCAAGATTGCTTTTGACTCCTTTAAACAGTTTAAATTTTCTTTTCAAATTCACAATTTCGATAGTGGAGGCTATGTATTTTATGTAATTTGTGGCTTTGTTACCTCCGCCAACAGTTGGAAGGAGGTTATGTTTTGGCCCTTATTTGTGAATAGTTTCCTGGCCACAATTTTAATCGTAGAGTAATGAAACTTGCAGGGATTAACTGATATGTAAAAAGCTGGAAATTATTAAATTTTGGAAGGTCACGGTCAAGCAAAATGTCCAATTCACGTAATCAGCCATAAGTTTGGACATCGTTGTCACAGACTTCAAACTTTATTTATATTTGAGTGTATGAAAATCCATGCCAATTAATACATTTAAAGGTCAAGGTTGAGAAATAAGCTGCCGCGGTGGAGGTCTTCATTCTACTGAGTGCCCCTCTAGTTGAATTATGTCTTCGATGTTTGTGATGTTAATAAATGATAAAGTTATAGACAACACAATCATCAGCCTTGAAAAGAAGATAGTATAATAATCAGATAAATCCCTTTAAGCTAATGCATTGCAATAATCGAATTGTAAAATCAAGTGGCTACATTTTAAGAAGTTTGGATTGATTAGTAACTGCATTTTAGATTTATGTATTATCACTTACTGTATATTCTAAGCTTTTAAAAAGGTAAGAGATGCTTTTATGTAAAAAGAGATTTAAGTATGAAACAAATATACAACAACAAATGGAGTTAAGAAAGGGTTTAATGCTGAACTTCATCTCGGCGTATTATGGTGTACTTTTTACAATAGTTCCTCTGTTAGTTGATATCAACCGTAACCACACAAGTCGTGAGGAAGCACAAGACTTCCTCCTCCCTGAGATTACATAACACCAGAGGGTCCTCAACTTAAAACTTAACTCTTTTACCCCCAGGCTGTTTGGAAATTTCCAACCCTTAACCCCCAAGGGGTTATTTTTTTCCCAGCCCATTTTGCAGTATATATTTTTTAAATTGCTCTAACAGCCTTAATTTTTGTCATAGAGAGGTCAGGTTGGTCTCATTCTCTTGGAAAATGCCTGATTTTTCTAAAAAAAATTATCAAAAATATGAAAAAAAAAATTTTATAGCATTTTTTTGCAAGGACGTACCGGTACGTCCATGGGGGTAAAGGGATGGGTTTTGTGAAACGTACCAGTACGTCCTTTGTGGGTAAAAGGGTTACTAGGTTCCAAGAAGCTGTTTGTAAGTTGAATTGATTGTAAGTCAAAATTTGTTAGATTTTGTCTTAGGGTAGGCCTACAGTAACCTGATTCCCATGACTACGATTCCCAGCTACAAAAGTCCGCAAATAGTCGGGTTTCGTATGAAATAAATATCAGGTAATTACAAATGCTGGTGTGCTTACTGTATTAAATATAATAATATTTGTATTATAGTATTTCTTCATTTTATTACAATATAAAAACTTTTGATACAAAATTTGACATTTACGATTTCATTTGGATTTGTTTTTATCTCTGAATCTTTGCAAGTTGAAGGCATATTGCCTTAAACATAAGTTCCAGGGAATGTCCATTTTAACTTTATCTTTCTTCTTTCATCTAGATATGCAATTGTGTAGGGAAGGTCAGAAGGTACTTTATGCGGTAGGAAAACACGAAGAGATGAACATAACTTGCAGCGTTGAGGCTCGCCTGGAACCTACGTCTTTTCGGTAAGTTGTGCTTGCGCTGTTATTGTCCTCTCTCTCTCTCTCTCTCTCTCTCTCTCTCTCTCTCTCTCTCTCTCTCTCTCTCTCTCTCTCTCTCTCAAATAATGTATACATCTACAGTATATTTATATATGCCTATTGACACAAGGGCCTCGGTTAGATTTCGCCAGTCGTCTCTATCTTGACTCTTGAGCTTTTAATTCAATACTCCATTTGTCATCTACTTTGCACTTCATAGCCTTCAGCCATGTAGGCCTGGGTCTTCCAACTCTTCTAGTGCCTTGTGGAGCCCAGCTGAACATTTGGTGAACTATATGTATGTGTGTGTGTGTGTGTGTTTTCAACTACCTAGAGATTTTGATTATCAAACATTTTTAATTCACTTAGGAAATGACCAATGCTATTCCTAAACTGTTTTGTATTTAATATTTAGTAAGATTTACTCTAATCTCTCATTGCTTTTCTTGATCCCCCAATTGTTGAGAGAGAGAGAGAGAGAGAGAGAGAGAGAGAGAGAGAGAGAGAGAGAGAGAGTGTCATGGAATGTTCTTCTCTTTGTGAAACTTTGTTATTCTGTTTTATTGATACAAAATTTAATCTTAGTGGAAATATAAAACATGATTTTAATCCTACCCAAATATGTTAGCTCTGCATAGATAATTGTAAATCTATTTATTCATTTTATATAAGATAATCATGTGTAAAATTTCTAGAATTGTTCTTTTTATGAACAATTACTAGCCAGTTCCTAGTTATTATTAAAAAGGAGAGATTTTCCGGCCCAAATTAATCAAACTAATATAGTCATCAATATCCTAGTTGTTAATTTAAACAATAGATGGCGTTACTTGTTTCCAAGGATAATGTAGACTACAAACAGTGTTACCACATATGGGGATTTATCCCTAGATTTTGGGAATTATCCTTAGATTTGGGGATTTTGGGTGTCTAATGTGGGATATTCTGTACAAATTTCTATGAAGAAGAAACAAAGATGAGTAAACCTTTATATATTTGCATTTAGTTTACTTGCACTTATGTGAAGTAGGCCTATAGTGGATAATTTCTATATTAGTAAAGCCTCCATGATCAAAAGGAAATAAATTTGTGGAAATAGGGATTTTTGGGTTGTTTTGGGTTTTTTTCCATTGAGTGTTGGGGATTTTTAGACTACCTTGTTATCCTTGTAATAGTTGACATAAGCAATCCTGTAATTTTTCTTCTGTTTGATTACAGGATGTCATAAATAACAGCATAGACTATATTTTTCAAGAAGAATCAAGAGTATTTTAATGGAAGTGTAATTGTGTACATTTTATGGTTACTATCCCAAATTATTCTTAAGGTAAGTTTGGGGTGTATGTATGCTAGCGGCCACCTGTATGTATTATTGGTATTGTTGCAGTTTATTACAGGGCAGTGTAAGGGCGGGTCGCAAAGGGCGTTACACCCCCGCCCCCACCCCGTAGGTAAGTAGGTAAGGATAAAGCTTGTAGGTTAGGTTAGTTGATGTCCATTTTTAATGAACGCGTGGGAACCTGGCTGTTGATATACAAAGGCCCCCTTAAGTTTGACCAAAGGTGTAAATTAACTGACTTTTGATGTTTCAAGTGTTGGTTTTTAGATTTTAAGTGTTAGTTTATACAAGTACCCTATCTGAGTTGTGATACTGAATGTGGTGACAGAGTTTGTGTATCCCCATGATCACCTGTTCTATTCAGGGCCACACATAATAGGTTGGTTTGTTGTGAGCGATCAGACAAGTGTCCCACCACCATTAATCCTGGTTGGCCAGTGAGGTGATGAAAACTAGTTTAAACCCCAGAGTCTCAGACACAAATAAGGATGTGTCTGAGGTCTTTGTGCTGCAGGGGACTAGAAACCTCTGAGTTTCTTTATAAAAGTGGGGAGAAACTGCTGCTTTAGTTATAGAAGTATGAGGCTTTAGAAGGTATCTTGATGGAGTAAGCGGTAAAATTGTATTTACGGACGGGGAAACACTTCAAACAGAAAACGTAGTTTTTTTCTGTAGTGAATAATGTGATTTAACCGAATTTTACCTTCATTTCAATCGCCAGACTCCCAGAGACAAATAAGTGTCATTTTCAAAGGAAACGGGCATTTTTCTTTTGGGGAAAATTGGTTTTTACGAGGAAAGATTTCCCCGTCCGTAATTACAATAGTACCGAGTGAGTATGCTAATGTTCATTGTTATGATTACTTTTATTTGTATTAAGTGATTTAGATTTTTGATAACACAGAATGTCTTGTTTGCTACTTAGATTTCAAACTTTTTATATATTTTTAACTTTTTCAAAATAGTGAATTACATAGGCAAATACAGTGTCCTTGTACAATGACCAAAGTTATTGGATTGATGTTTGTCTATTTTCAACATGGACTGGGGTTCTGTAAAAATTTTACTACTAGAGTAGTGAAACTTTCAGGGATTAATGATGTTGAGACATGGAAGTGATTCAATTTTGAAAGTCTTAGGTCAAGGTCAAGGTAGAGCCAAAGGTTGTTTTTGTGTGAACAACTTCCTGCCACAATTTTACTCCTAAAGTAGTGAAACTTAGACGTGGAAGCGTTTCAATTTTGAAAGTCCTTGGTCAAAATTCAAGGGTGAGAAAAAGGTCTAGAAATATTCTACCATGGCAGAGACTCTACTGAGTGCCCCTCTAGTTTACAAATGTTTTTTTAAGTTTTGGTTTTAGGAAATTAGTATTTTCTTTCTGGCTAATCTTTTTATATTTCACTATAGTTATACGACGGACTGCTAAACTAGGATTGTCTTAAAAAAATGAAGGGATACTAGTGGTAATATAGGAAAACATGGAAAAAAGCCTTACTAATGAAGGAATGCAGTTTTATACAGAAAATTTCCGGTTTTCTCCAAAAGTCGCCTTTATTTCTGTCGCAAATAGTTAATAAAATATACCCTAATATATCCTACGGTAATGGAGGCCACCCAATGGGAACATGAGTTTGGGTGTGGAAAATTTCCTGGTGAAGCGATAAAAATGGTAAGGCCAACCTTTTCTTTATATTGATTGATTTGAGGTTTTCTGGCATTCTTCACCATACATTATTCTCTGGGACGCATAATAAATAAAAAAAATTACGTAAACCATTGGAATCCTATACCCGAAATATTTACAATTTTTTCAATTTTACAAACCACACATATCCGTGCCTGTTTGTAAAGTGTCCTAAGTGCGATTTGAGTTATTTTTTAGGGAAGACCAGTACATTTTTTATTGTAACCCAACTGTGAAGGTTGCTAAGACAAAAAATGACATAGGTGTCAATTGTAAGGTAACGAATTGTTTGTTATTTACTATTAGAGTTTGTGACTTAGGTCTGGGGTGTCTGGGGGCTTGGCACCCCGGTTATGTTGGTAACCTAGAAGGGGAGGTCTGGGAGACTTGCCCCCGGGCAAGGTCTGTGATTTTGGAATGTGGGGTCCGGGCGTCTGTGACCTGGGAACTACTAGCTTAGTTTAGGTGGGTTTGTTAGCTTCTGGGGCCTTTTAAAAATCTCGAAAGTGTTAAAAAAAAAAATTTCTGTTTTCGCCCTGTTTTCTCCCACCCAAAGTCCCAGACCCCCAACTGTGTCTGTCGGGGAAGGGGGAGAACGGTTTATTTTCGGTGAAATTAAAGGTCAAATTCGTTAAAAGCCCAATATCTACTGTAGGTATGGTGGTTTTGCTATGGAAATGTAGTTCTGTGTCGGTCTATAATTTTACCGGGATACTTGTCCCAATTTGAACTTTGTAATGTTCCATTTTGTCCAAGTGAATTTAAATATTAATCTTAATAATTTAAATCTTCCATTAGAGAGTTTAGATACTTTACACCCATTGTATAAAGCAGAACGCTGATCCATTTAAAGGTGTGTTTGGCTTGTTCATTCATTCGTTGACGTTTCCATCGTTATTTTTGAGCCTTTGATATGTTGTTATCGAATTTTGAATATTACTGGTACCATAGTTTAAAGTTAGGGTTCTTTAATTTTATCTAGTTTATCGTATTTTCTGGCGCTGGTATTAGGTGTAGTAGATCTCTTATTTGCAACTATAACTATGCAATTTGTCACCCAACAGCTAATCAAGTATTTACTACTACACGTTCGTTAAATGTTCAGTTTGGGATCACTCCTGAGAATACAATATAGTGGTTTTTTGTACATATTGAAAGGTTCTGTTTTTACACTCCACAAACTTCGCAACAGAAGTCTTCCGACCTCTTGCCTCCGCCGCCTTTCTCCTGTGGTTTGGAACAAATCTTGTGAACATAATCCCTTGGGGTTATTTGTATTTCTTCTCTCCACAAGTTCGAGAACTTGTCTGATCTCCGTCATGGTTCTTGGGCTGATTCCTTGGATCTTCTTTGCTCTTGAACCTGCATCGAGAGACATAACCCTATGGGGTTATTTCCTTTTACTTTTTTAAACAGAGGATTAAATTTAGCTCTTGCTTATGCTACGGCTATAGCAACTTCGTTACGGGGATTCTTCTGACCAGCTAAGTTGAGCAACATTGGGTCAGTACTGGGATGGGTGACTGCCTGGGAACACTAGATGCTGCTGGCATCTCTTCTTGCTCTCTGTCTCCGTCGGCTTACGCTTCATCGGAACTTGTACAAGCAACTTAGCTCTCCATCCGTGGGATCATCCTCCTCCAGAGAGGCATAAACAACTAACCCTTAGCTTGATCTCGTTCTTGCTCGTCAACCCTCTGACAATGACGCTCTCCCACAGCCTGAGTTCGCACATCAGCTGATGCTCTTATCTAGGGATAACTTTTTTTCTCGTCCTTAGGTTTGCGCTATAGTGGGTATAATCCCCTCCTTCGAGTTCATAGTACACATTTCTTTTGACGAGGACATAATTCGCAGCCCGGCTACAAGAGCATACACATCATTTTTTTCCACCCACCTGTTGAGGTGTGAGGGTGGTTCTCTTTTTAATCTACGTGATTCGAACATCCGGTCGGACAGCCGGACTCGGGCGTTACATCTTTTTGGCAGAAAGTGTTTCATTAAGGTATCCCTGAGCTTCTACAGTCAGTTCTTCCTATAGAAGTCTCCAGTTTCGTCTTCTCCTTCTGGAACAAGTTAGTTCATGAAACTCTGTTTGGCAAGAAGTTTTAAGGTCAAACAAGCAGTTAGTCCACAGGACTTCCTGTGCACATTTTGACCTCTAGGTCTCATACTCCTAAATTCCCAGACATCTGTCATCAAGGAAGTATCTTCGATCATATAGGAATACCTTGTCAAGATGTGGTTCTTTGGTTTCGACAGCACCTCAGGTTTTCACGAGTCTTTACCCTAGTGTCAACCTGGTCCTACAGAATCGGCTCTGTTCTCCGAAGACTTCAGGACGACTGGCTGATCCTAACAAACTCGGTGTCTTACCTTTGTCACCAATGAGACAACGCCTCGAGTTTACCATGATCTGTGGATTAAAGTACAGTAAATCTTTAGAGATATCCTGGCTTCCTTATCAGAGATGGGTATTCTTAGACATGTTCATTGTCATCAGCCTGCAGAAGTTTTCTGCAGAACGACAGGGTCCAAGGCGGAAGATGGCAATGGTCTCTTCCTTTTACAAGACGCACTTTCAGACAGCAGTTGTTACGTCTCATGGGTCACAGTTTCACTCTGGTTCGTCAAGGCTGCATTGGACTCTTTCGAATCCAACCTCTTCAGGGGCTCCCAGATCAAAGGTAATTCAGCATGAGAGATCTCCCTTTTCTCTGGTCTCTACGAGACCTGTGAAGGAGACTAATCTGAGATGGGTTGACAAACGAGAATCTCTGCTGAGGAGTCGACCTCCTTATCCTTGCCCCGGATTTGACGCTCCCTTCAGATGTATCAAAAGAAAGGGGGTGACCTCATGTTGTACCACTTGGCCTCCTGGTTCTGATCAGAGTTCAAATGGTACTGTCATTTAAATTTCCTAGAGGCGAGAGCAGCCATCCTAATGGACAAGGGGTAACCCCATCAGCTACATTTCTCAGGCAACACTCAATGTTGACCTTCAACTTGAGCTAGAACTTGTTGATGGGAAATAGTGTGCTGCCAGGAGGTTAGCCTCCAGGTGTTGAAACCTTCTTTTCCTAGGGAGATTCCCTCCACCAGCCACTGGTCAGCAATGTTTCTTCTTGCGGGGAAAATCACCGACAGCGGCAGCAGATGTTGGTCGCTTTTTCCCGTCCTTGGGAAAGACTTCCTTCACCTGTCTAGTCTCCCCTTCAGGGGATTCCTCCGGTAGGAATGGGGTTCACCCATTCCCACTACTGTATTGCTCTTCGGAGCAGGCCTTGTCTCGCTAGAAGACTACTTTTGCCCAGGGGACTCGTCACGCTGAGCTGACTCTTCTGCAACTCCCAACGTAGATCACGAGAGAATCCCTCCATGACACAATCTACTCTAATGGCCACATGTGAGTGTCTTTCAGAAAGCCGTAGCTTTGCTGTGACTTCGGGCCTGGAAACTATCTGGCTCCTCCTCTCTGAGAGGGCCCCTTTTCTGCAACAAATTGCGAAGAGAATGTTTGGATACCTGCATAAATCTTCAGCTTTGGTCTACCAGGGCAAATGGACAGTCTTCTGTGATTGTTGCTGTCGAAGGGTTATCTCTCCCATATATGCCACTATTCCAGCAATAGCGGATTTCTTAGTTTACCTTGGGGAGAAAAGCTTCTCTTGGTCTGTTATGAAAGACCACCACTCGTCCTTGAGCCTCGCCTTCAGACCGAAAGGAATTAACCTTTCCTCTACGTTGGCATTGCTTCTCCTCATACAAAGTCTTGAGCTTACCTGCCCGAGCTTACCTGCCCTCAGTCAGAAGGGAGACCTCCACGGCGCATGGTTCACATTCTTCGGTCTCCGAAGGGTGCCCCCCATGACCCAGTACTCCAAGCAGCAGATCTTCACCTGACCTCAATGACAGGTCTCCCTGCTCGTGTTGACTTCAGCCAAGAGAGTCGGCAAACCCCATGGGCCGCCTTCAATGTCTCTCATTCACGGCGATGGGCCTGGTAATACTCAACTTTGTTCCTGGCAGCTAGGATTTCAGGTTTGAGCTCTTCATATAGGGAGTCCTTCATAGTGTGACCAATGATCCAGAGCAATGGCTACTATGCCAGGAGGAACTTGAGGTGCTACCTCAAGGAAACTACAGGAGTTCGCCCCCGAGTGTCTGCACTCTTCATCCGCTCGGGGAAGTCAAGAGAATGATCACCAGGATTCGCAAGGCCATAGACCGAGCATTGAATCCTGATCCTTCTCCTCATAGAGGAGACCTAGAGCTCATAATGTTAAGGGCAGGACTACGCCCCTAGCATTTATGAAACTGCTGAGACGCAGGCCTTGTCAGCTGGCGTGTAGAAGCGTCAAATGATCTTCACCGCCCACTTCCTACAAGACATGACTCTCAGGAACATGGAGACGTTCTCCATAAACCCTGTGGTGGCTGCACATTAAAAGGTTTAAACACCTCAGGCTACTTGATGGACTAGTAATAGATAGGGGAGGGCAGAGTATAACCATGATCAAGTCTGGGATGAATGACTGGCTCTTTCTTTCTTTTCACCTTCTTCCTTTTCACCTTCTTCCCTGTGGGGTAACAGCAAAAACCTCCAAAGCTGGCCTTCGCTGCCTGCTGGTAGAACCATTCCCCTTGTGTAACCTGTTATAGAGGTACTGTTTATACTTGTTACGTCCGCATACCCCTTGGCGAGCTTGGATTAGGCAACGTCTATGGTTGATTCTAAGATTCCTATGTTACTGAGACTTCTTAAGTAGACAAGTTACACTGCTAGTATCAAACAATCGCACAGATTGCTCGGGCTGCTAACCGTGCTTTGCACGAATCATTTAGTGAGGTGTCAGGGTTTTTCCGTTACGTGACTGGAAAACCGCTGGTCAAAGACCAGCCATGTGGTTTGGACTTCCACCTTCCTAAGGGGTGAATCAGTCCCTGTAAATAGCGAGGGTTTGTATTTGGTGTCGGAAGAAATGACAAATTTGAACGTAATTTGTATTTTTAAATATTTAACTTAGCCGGTGAATATATATAGCTGCAACTCTGTTGCTCGACAGACAAAAAAACTGTAAAAACTCGCCAGCGATCGCTATACAGGTTGCGGGTGTGCCCATCAGCGCCAACTGTCGGCCAGATACCATACTCAATGTAAACAAAGACTCAATTTCTTCTCTGTCGACGTGTCGACAAGACGTACTTTTACTCGCGGTAGAACCTGGAGTTTTCTCAACATATTTGGTGAAGTACTTCATTTTGGTTTGAGCTTTCGCAGTGCAGGTGTTTTATCTTCATCTTAAATCTTGAACTCGTTTTGGATAGATTTAATTTTTGGTGACAAAGAGATTATGGACTTTCTTTGACTTTTAAATGGCCGACCCTTCCCTGAGACGGAAGTGTGTTTAGGCTTTTAGTAATTATCTTATCACGTTATAAATTAATTATAGATTTTCCTCTATATATCTTATATCTCACCGCCTTTATTAGGCCTCTTCGATTAACTTTCCATTTATAATAAACATAAAAAATAAATTTTAATGTTTTGTTTATATGCGACCTTTCCTGAGAGTAGGCGGTCCTAACTTGGAAACCGAAGTTAAACAACGTTGAGTCCTTTCAATCGTAAATAGCTTTTAAAGAGCTAATGACTTAAAACTTTTTAAATGAATATTTTTAATAAATATTTTATGGAAGAATTTCTTTGAATAGTCTTCGTACTGTTTTCAAAGATGAACTAACGTTTAGTTTATTTATGCTACGCAGTTTGCGCTCTATCGTTACGATAGAGAGAGAGAGTATCACGGTTTCACTTTGCAGATAGAGTAAATCGATTCTGACGTTTTGTTCATTCTTCTTTCAAAGCTTAAATGTTTTAAATTCTAATTTAAAGGAACTTTTTAATTGAAAAACCTTTCAGTTTTTTCCTTTGGTCAAATAACATGTTTTTTTGACGAAATGTAATTGGGCTCTTCTCTTAGGTGCGAAATCAAGAGAGAAAGAGAGAGAGAGATAGAGACGGAGGGAGAGAGAGGAGAGAAAACGTTCCGTTCAAGCGGGTAACGTTGTTCTCGAGTTACTCTCGTCCCTAGTCTCTGTACGGGGAGAAAGGATAAAACGTTTTTAGTTTTATTCTCGTCCCCAGGCAATGTACGGTGAGAGATTGAAAACGTAGTTTTGAATGAACTAGTGTTTCTTCTCTTCCCCAACCACTGAATTTTTTTATCTTAAAAGATGTTTACTGTTTTTTTGCTGGTATTAATGTGCATGCATTATACGACTGATTTCGCATTTACTACCTTTTGATGAGGGTAGAATTGCGTGCTTCAGGTAGAAATCAGTAAAAGTTTCGATTTCAGTGAAATAAGTGCAAAACAGAAAATCGTAGTGATAAAGTGATATTGCGCAAAGTGTTACAGTGTTGCGTCCGAGGGTTCGTCGGTTCGTGCCTGTCGTTCACCTAGTCCGGGACCTCTTGCAAGCTCCCAAGCCCAGGGGAGAAGTAATGTCGTACGACTTATGGGTTCGAGAGGCCTTGATCAGCGAACAGACGTTTCCCTCTATGGTATCGGGTGTATCTTACCAAGATCTCCCCTACCATAAGGCGGGAGAGACAATTTTCTCCTCGTCATCCGAAGGCTTTTCGCATAAGAAACCTGAAACAAGGTTTCGAGGCCCTTAAGCGAAAGTCAGTCCTTTCAGGACAGGTCCAGCGTCCTGGTTGCAGCCAATAGGACAGCTCTGACCCTATGCAGTCATCGGAAAACTGCTCGCCGCCTAACAAAAGCGTAACACAGACTCCGAGAGTCTTTTTTGTTGGCAAAGTGTTGCGGTCACAGACGTTACCCTCGTCTCTTACCGCAACCATTTCCGTTGATCCTAAATGGGTTGTACGGCAAGACATGCAGAATAAGCTTGCCTCCCTTATGGAAGACTATTCTGCCGATTAGTCCGTTGAGCCTAGCCGTTTATCTCATCGAGATCCTGGCTTTCAGCCAACCTAACGTTCCTTTGTGCGTCCTGTTGACGTTGGCGTAGCTAAGTCACGTCAGTCAGGTTGTTTAGAACCACACTCGATGCGGTCTCGTGTGGTTTTTCAGCCACATTTGGACGTTAGGCCACTTGCTGATGCTCCTGTTGACGTTCAGGACGTTCGCTAACAATCGGAGTTGACTTGTTTTGACGCTGTGCGTCAACCTCCGCATTCTAGAGTTGTTTTGACTGCTCAGTCTAGGCAGTCAAAGCAGTCTCGAGTGGACGCTGTGCGTCCTCACGCACCTGTTGTTGTTGACAGTTAACAGACTGTCAAGCAGTTACATGACGTTGCGTCCTGGTCTCTCGCACCTGTTGTTGTTGACAGTTCACAGACTGTCAAGCAGTTACATGACGTTGCGTCCTGGTCCGCTACTAATGCACCAGTGCGTGTGGACTCTGCTTGTAAAGCATTGCCACCACGGTAGGTCTCTCCCTTGCTTGAGACTCAGCTATTATCGGACAAGGTTCCTTTAGATGAGGAAGTTGCTGTTCCCCCTCCTACTGATATTCCCTTGAGGACTCTGTCAGACGGAGAGGAGCCTAAAGCTGCTTATCCCTCTATGGACTTTAATTAAATCATGCTGATTTTTAAGGATCTTTGTCCGGATCTTTTTGTAACTGCTGCTCCTCGTTCGCCTAAACGTCAGAGCTTACACTAGGCCTAGCTACTTCGAAGCCGTTGTTTATAAGCTAGTGCTCTCTCGCTCTCCTAGAGAGCTTTACGTTTGCTAGGCGACTGGTTTATCACCAGGAGGAGTTTGGGGGATACAGCCTTTGCTTTCCCTTCTTTTATACTGGCTTATAGAGCGAGAGTCTGATATGACACGAGAGAAGTTCTCGGCTTGGGAGTTCCTGCCTCTGCCCAGATAGACTTCTCAAATCTCGTAGACTCTCCCTGGCGCCTGGCCAGGAGACGCTCCAAGATTTTACAGGTCAACTTCACAGCTGTTTTCGAGCCTTTGAAGTTTTGCTGTACAATTATGTCATGCATAAACAAGGCTTTCAGGGATGGCTCCAATGATCTGACAGCCACGTTCTCTGCAGGGACAAGTCCCTCAGGGATGGCTCCATGATTTGGCAGCCATGTTCACTGCAGGAGTACGTAAGAGGCAAGTGCGCTCAATGTGTTCATTGTCAAGACAAACTTCACGATGAAGTCTACCAGGCTGTCTTGACAGCATTTATGGAAGGCCACTGGATGGTCTCTCTCGACCTTCAGGAGGCTTACTTCCACATTCCTATACACCCGGATTCCCAACCGTTTCTGAGGTTTGTTCACAGGAATGTGGGGTACCAGTTTCGAGCTATCGGAGATCAGAGCCTCCCTGTACTTGGACGACTGGCTTCTCAGAGCCTCTTCCAGTCATCGCTGTCTGAAGGATCTCAATTGGACTCTAGATCTGACCAAGGAATTGGGACTCCTAGTCAATTTGGAAAAGTCACAGCTGGTCCCATCCCAAACTATTCTGTATTTAGGGATGGAGATTCACAGTCAAGTTTTTCGGGCTTTTCCGTCGGCCCCCAGAATAGTTCAAGCCCTGCTCTCCATCCAGAAGATGCTGAAGAAAGAACGCTGCTCAGTCAGGCTGTGGATGAGTCTGGTAGGGACGCTATCATCCCTGGAGCAATTTGTCTCGCTAGGAAGGCTACACCTCCGTCCTCTTCAATTCCATCTGGCTTTTCACTGGAAAAAGGACAAGACGCTAGAGGCGGTCTCGATCCTGATTTCCGAAAAGATAAAGTCTTGTCTGACTTGGTGGAAGGACAATATCAGCCTACGAGAGGGTCTTCCCCTGGCAGTTCAGATACCCACCACGTTCTCTTCTCGGACGCATCGGACTTGGGCTGGGGCGCGACGCTGGACGGTCGGGAATGCTCAGGTCTGTGGAACTCGAGTCAGAGGAGCATGCATATCAACAGCAAGGAGCTTTTGGCGGTCATCTGGCCTTGATAAGCTTCGAGAATCTCCTTCGAGGCAAGGTGGTGGAGGTAAACTCGGACAACACCACGGCCTTGGCGTACATTTACAAACAGGGAGCTACCCACTCACTGACTTTGTACGAGGTCGCAAGGGACCTGCTCATCTTGTCAAAAGATCGAGGCATCTCCCTAGTAACGAGGTTCATCCAGGGCGACTTGAACGTCCTAGCAGATTGTCTCAGTCGGAAAGGTCAAGTAATTCCAATCGAATGGACCCTCCACAAGGATTTGTGCAAGAGACTTTGGTCGACTTGGGGTCAACCCACCATAGATCTCTTTGCAACCTCACTGACCAAGAGGCTTCCAGTCTATTGCTCTCCAGTCCCGGACCCAGCAGCAATACATATAGATGCCTTCCTCCTAGATTGGTCACATCTGGATCTTTACGCATTCCCACCATTCAAGATTGTCAACAAGGTACTGCAGAAGTTCGCCTCTCACGAAGGGACAAGGTTGACGTTAGTTGCTCCCCTCTGGCCCGCGAGAGAATGGTTCACCGAGGTACTTCGATGGTTAGTAGACGTTCCCAGAAGTCTTCCTCTAAGAGTAGACCTTCTACGTCAGCCACACGTAAAGAAGGTACACCAAAGCCTCCACGCTCTTCGTCTGACTGCCTTCAGACTATCGAAAGACTCTCGAGAGCTAGAGGCTTTTCGAAGGAGGCAGCCAGTGCGATTGCTAGAGCAAGGAGAGCTTCTACCATTAGAGTCTACCAATCGAAGTGGGAAGTCTTCCGAGACTGGTGCAAGTCAGTTTCTGTATCCTCGACCAGTACCTCTGTAGCCCAAATAGCTGATTTTCTCTTATACCTGAGAAAAGGACGATCCCTTTCAGCTCCCACTATCAAGGGCTACAGAAGCATGTTGGCATCGGTCTTCCGGCATAGAGGCTTAGATCTTTCAACAATAAAGATCTGCAAGACCTCCTTAAGTCTTTCGAGACCACTAAGGAGCGTCGTTTGGCTACTCCTGGGTGGAATTTAGACGTGGTCCTAAGATTCCTCATGTCAGACAGGTTTGAGCCTTTACAGTCAGCCTCCCTGAAAGATCTCACTCTTAAGACTCTTTTCCTGGTATGCTTAGCCTCAGCTAAAAGAGTCAGTGAGATTCATGCCTTCAGCAAGAACATCGGATTTTCGTCAGAAAAGGCCACTTGTTCTCTGCAACTTGGTTTTCTAGCCAAAAATGAACTACCTTCTCGTCCTTGGCCTAAATCTTTCGATATTCCAAGCTTATCGGAGATCATAGGCAATGAACTAGAAAGAGTCTTATGCCCTGTTAGAGCTCTTAAGTTCTACTTAGCTCGTACTTAACCTTTACGAGGCCAATCTGAAGCGTTATGGTGTTCGGTTAAGAGTCAGTGAGATTCATGCCTTCAGCAAGAACATCGGATTTTCGTCAGAAAAGGCCACTTGTTCTCTGCAACTTGGTTTTCTAGCCAAAAATGAACTACCTTCTCGTCCTTGGCCTAAATCTTTCGATATTCCAAGCTTATCGAGATCATAGGCAATGAACTAGAAAGAGTCTTATGCCCTGTTAGAGCTCTTAAGTTCTACTTAGCTCGTACTTAACCTTTACGAGGCCAATCTGAAGCGTTATGGTGTTCGGTTAAGAAACCATCCTTGCCTATGTCAAAGAATGCTTTGTCATGTTTTATCAGATTGTTAATACGAGAAGCTCATTCACACTTGAGTGAGGAAGACCGATCTTTGCTTAAGGTTAAGACGCACGAGGTTAGAGCTGTAACAACTTCCGTGGCCTTTAAGCAAAATAGATCTCTGCAAAGTATCATGGACGCAACCTATTAGAGAAGCAAGTCAGTGTTCGCGTCATGTTACTTAAAAGGTGTCCAGTCTCTTTACGAGAGCTGCTACACACTGGGACCATTCGTAGCAGCGAGTGCAGTAGTGGGTGAGGGCTCAACCACTACAATTCCCTAATTCCATATCCTTTTAATCTGTCTCTTGAAATGTTTTAATGTTTTTATGGGTTGTCCGGAAGGCTAAGAAGCCTTTCGCATCCTGTTTGATTTGGCGGGTGGTCAAAGTCATTTCTTGAGAGCGCCCAGATTAGGGGTTTGATGAGGTCCTGTTGTATGGGTTGCAGCCCTTGATATTTCAGCTCCTAGGGGTCTGTCAGCATCCTAAGAGGATCGCGAGGCTCCGTAAGGAAGACGTACTTACAAGGCAGAGTAATCGTCTAAGTCGACTTCCTTACCAGGTACCTATTTATTTTGTTTTTGTTATATTGATAACTTCTAAAATGAAATAAAAACTCTTAGCTTATATGATGTAAACATATTTAACTGGTCTCTACCCACCACCCTGGGTGTGAATCAGCTATATATATTCACCGGCTAAGTTAAATATTTAAAAATGATATTTTAATTATAAAATAAATTTTTGAATATACTTACCCGGTGAATATATAAATTAAACGACCCTCCCTTCCTCCCCAATAGAGACGCAGTGGGATGAGAAGAAATTGAGTCTTTGTTTACATTGAGTATGGTATCTGGCCGACAGTTGGCGCTGATGGGCACACCCGCAACCTGTATAGCGATCGCTGGCGAGTTTTTACAGTTTTTTTGTCTGTCGAGCAACAGAGTTGCAGCTATATATATTCACCGGGTAAGTATATTCAAAAATTTATTTTATAATTAAAATATTTTTCCTAACGATACAAACCTTTTTTTCATTTATAAAAATTGGCCTGCCATCACCTGTCCCTCGATAAGTCCTGCCCGCAAAAAAAAATTACACCTATCCCATCGCTAACTAGCGGTAGTGTAATTTACACCTCGCTAAAAGTCTTAAGGATAGTCTTCCAGCTTTGCCAAAAGTATAATCCTTATAAGTAGCTTCAGGTTTGTATCGTTAGGAAAAATACAAATTACTTTCAAATTTGTTATTTATAATTATAATTTTAATAGCTTAGTTATTTTCATTGGATTTTCTATTTGTTTGAATCAAATATTGAATACTTTTCTAAGTGAACTTTGTGTATTTTTTCAAAGCTTAGACTACCTTACAGTATAGAAATAACTATGAATGCAGAATGAAAACTATTCTCAAATAACTTTTTAGGGAAATAGACTAAAAAATAAGTTTTTATCAGACTTTAGGCTAATGTAACCGTTCACCTTTTTGACCACATAAATATTGTGGTCAGTTATAGAAAAGTATGGCTTAGTTTGAATTTCTAGTGGAAAGAAATTATTTAGGATGTATAGATAATTATCCGAGTAGTTATTTATTTCCTTTCCTCATTGCGCTATTTACCCTGTTGGAGCCTTTGGGTTAACCTTTGAGGTTATAGCATTCTTTTTTTCCAACTAGGGTTGTAGCTTGGCTAATAATAACTTAATATTTTATGATTAATCTATAGTAATTATTACATAAGTTGCTTTAAATTGTACCCTTAATGTATAATACCAAGGGAATTCCTGGAAATTCAGTTTTGAATAAATTCTTATAAATTCTTGATGAATTAAAGCTTTACTTACAGCTTAAATAAATTTATACTGCTTAAAAATTATCAGGTAACTTAGATGAACTTATCAATGACCTTTAGTTTTGTCAAATAAATACAATATCCTTAAGATTTTAATGTCTTATTTGTCTTGCAGAATTGACATCAGTACTGCGAATATAAGTTGGTCAGCCTGTGACGTCTAGCTATCTGAGGAAACCATAAGTCAAGAAGACGTAAACCATTCTCCTTTTTTTCCTGTGGTGACGATGTATCTTTTGTATTGAATAACCATGGGAAAACTTCTTTTTAAGTGAAGGTATAAATATTTTTCCTTTAAATCACTCAATAGTGTATAGACTGATTTTGATAACTTTAAAAAATTAAGCATGCCGTTATCTGTATCTTTGAAGCCTAGAAATTGTGTACTATTTAATTTAAAACTTAAAGCAATTTAAGGGTATTTAGTGTGACTATATTCCAAACATAAATTGTTTAGTAAATAAAACTTTATTTGTGTTTCTCAATATTGTTGAAGAGAAGTAAATTTTTATGCTTATACAAATTTTTGAGATTATTCGAGTATATTGCTTGAAGCATTTACTTTTGAATTCTTATTCTTCAAGTTTATATCTTACAACATTAGTTTTATTCATAAACTATTTAGTCAATTTTGTCGATTTGCATTTTCCCTAATTTTGGGTTAACATATCTTTAATCAAACCCAGTTCCTTTAATTTTATATATAGTATCCGAGTTTTAACACTTAATTCTTTATACAGTAAAGGATAATTGACAATATAAAAAAATACACAATTTACTTTTTGGAATATATTTTAAAACATCTGGTCTCTTCCAGCTTGATTGCCTTATGATGCTCTTGAATTTCGAACTAAAATGATGTCCTGGTACGGGAAGGAACGTGACAAGCAAGACGGTTTGGTTGAAAGATCTCCATGGCTGTTGATAAATGAATCGGCATAGCCTACATCCTCGAAACAAGGTATTGAAGTGTTGAAGTCTCTTAATTCTTTGATATTTTAAATAATTTTGAAGCCATAGTTTATTTTGAATGTTAGTTTGAAATAGATATAAAGGTATAATTTCTGTTCCAAGAAATGGTTTTAACAGAAAAATTAATGCATTATGGGGATATTTATAGCAATTTAATTATTTGAATTTTCACCTCTTAAATGATAGCTTGAACCAAGATGCAGAGTATATTTTGATACGTTTGGAAATTTCTATGAATTTGCAGAATTATTCCCATCAACATTGTTTATAAGATTATGAAAATTAAAAGTTACTCTTGTGTAATAGCATTTTTATTTCAATATATGATAACTTTAAAAGGCATTGAGAAATCATTGAAGTAAATCTTTGTCACAAAAGAATCTCATCTTATGTATTAGGAATTAATATTTCTCATAAAACCGCTATATAAAAAAGCAGTATATAGAATTAAGTGAAAAAGTTTGGAAAAGTGCAGGAGACTATATTGTTAAGTGGTCAAGATAGAGACTGTGATTCATTGGCACTTTTAAATTCTAAGCTTGCTACCCGTCATCAGCTTTATTTCATCATCTCCTAAGCCTATTGACGCAAAAGGGCTCGCTTATATTTCGCCAGTCGTCTCTATTTTGAGCTTTTAAATTAATACTTCTCCGTTCATCACCTCCTACTTCACACTTCATAGTCCACAACCATGTAGGCCTGTGTCTTCCAACTCTTCTAGTACCTTTTAGAGACCAGTTGAAAGTTTGGTGAACTAATCTCTCTGAGTGCAAAGAGCATACCCAAACCATCTCCATCTGCCCCTCACCATGATCTCATCCACATATGGCACTCGAGTAATCTCTCTTATAGTTTAATTTCTAATCCTATCCTGCTATCTAACTCCCAATATTCTTCATAGGGCTTTGTTTTCAAATTTACAAAATCTTTTTAATATTGTTTCATTGTCATAAGACAAATGTCCATACAGTAACACCGAGCTAAACTGATATATAGCCTGATTTTTATATGTAATTTCAGGCGATTTGATTTCCAAATTTTACTTAACCTAGCCCATTGCTTTATTCAGTCTTTAAGCTCAAATTCTAAAGATCCTGTACCAGAGATCATAGTTCCTAAATGTTTGAATGATTCCACCTCATTAATCCTTTCCCCTTCCAATGATATTTCATCTTCCATTAGATATTCCCTTATCATCATCTTTCTTCTATTTGAGCCCAACCTCATATGATATTTCGTGCACTCTGGTAAGCAAGCTTTGCAAGTCCTGTGGCGTTCTGCTAATAAGAACAGTGTCATCAGCATACTCTAGGTCAGCTAATTTCCTGTTACCAATCCAGTGCAATCCTTCTTCCTCATCCCCAACTGTTCTATACATTACAAAATCCGTGAGGAAGATAAACAACATAGGTGACAACACATTCCCTTGCAGTACTCGACTGTTCAGTGGAAATTTATTTGATGGGTCTCCATTTATATTAACTTTGCACTTGCTATGCTCATGAACAGACTTAATCAAATTCACATATTTAAGAGGAATTCCAATACAACTCGGGACTCTCCACAAAATTGGCCGTTGCACACTATGAAAGGCTCTTTCATAGTCCACAAATGCCATCAAAAGTGGATTTATATATTCTTCACATTGCTGTACAACATTTCTTTTATTAAAAATTTGGTCAGTACAACTACCTTTTTGAAATCTTGCTTGTTCATCTCTCTGCTTTTCATGAATCTTTCTCTTTCTAATCTCTAGAATGAGCATACTAAATATTTTTATGACAATTGACATAAGTTTGATGCCTCTGTAATTATTACAATCAGTCAAGACCAATTTTTTTTTTTAACCATTTTCACCAACACTCCTAACTTCCCATTCATCGAAGTTTTACCTCCACACCACATTCTACAAAATAATCTCTCTCTCAGCTGCGACTCCAAACACTATTTATTCAGGGGTACATCAATGTCTTCATCTTTCATATCTCCCATTGACTCGCTATCAACTTTGCCTTTCTTCATCTAACGTTGTTATAACAGATCCATCTCTTTTTGATGGGATATATATATATTGTTGCTTCTACTTTGTCCCATTAGTGTTCATTAATATTTCTGAGCAATTCTTACACCGTAGCTACTAGCTTTCCTGGTTTATTTGAGCAGAAAAAAAAAATAATATAAGGTTTTTCTTTCCTGTCTTAACACAGTTTGCTTCAGAGTCAGTTAACATAGTTTGAATGGAGTTAAGTTTTATTCACTTGTCAACTACAGTATCTTTAAACTCCAATTGATGGGCTGTAGGAAGCTTTTCATTGCAATTGTCATATATATCTGTAGCCCAATCATGAATCATATGAGAGGGTATTTTGAGTTTATTAAAATTTCTGCCTAATTGCCTTGGGGATTAAAAATCTTGATAGAAGTGTAAGCTGGGGGTTTGATGTTGCGAACTTAACTGACATAATTATATGTCAGTTTTGTCGATGCCCAACCTGGAGTAATTTGATGTCAGTTTTGTCGATGCCCAACCTGGAGTGTGGACTGGCAATACAGTTTTCTATTTTTAATACTTTACTAAAAAAATTTACTTTATTTTTACTTTACTAAAAAAATTTTTACTTTACTAATTCAATATTCCATGACTTCTGGTCACACTATATCATATATAATGTTTATGCATTACTTTCTCAAGGTATAAAAATTATCAGTACTTAAAACTTCTTAAGTAAAAATAAATAGTTTATTTAGGTACTTTATGGTTTTTGCAATGGCATATTGGATGATATGAACAAAAAGGGGTTCAAGTAAAAACTTTCTCTGTTCAAAACCATTTATTTATAAATGTTGCAAGGTACATTTAAAAACCTTTTTCAATTTGCAGGTTTGTTTTGCTGTACACTGTGATGTTCTACTACAATAACGCTAAGAATAAAGCAGAAATTTGGATTAGATTGTGTTGTTGCTGTCTGAAGACCATCATATGGAGAACTTCAACTTCAGATGGAGGCTGCATGGAAAAACTGCTGAGGAGGGGCCTGCAGGAGGTGCCCGGCAGCCTGTCGAGGAGGGGCCTGCAGGAGGTGCCCGGCAGCCTGTCGGGGAGGGGCCTGCAGGAGGTGCCCGGCAGCCTGTCGGGGAGGGGCCTGCAGGAGGTGCCCGGCAGCCTGTCGGGGAGGGGCCTGCAGGAGGTGCCCGGCAGCCTGTCGAGGAGGGGCCTGCAGGAGGTGCCCGGCAGCCTGTCGGGGAGGGGCCTGCAGGAGGTGCCCGGCAGCCTGTCGAGGAGGGGCCTGCAGGAGGTGCCCGGCAGCCTGTCGAGGAGGGGCCTGCAGGAGGTGCCCGGCAGCCTGTCGGGGAGGGGCCTGCAGGAGGTGCCCGGCAGCCTGTCGAGGAGGGGCCTGCAGGAGGTGCCCGGCAGCCTGTCGAGGAGGGGCCTGCAGGAGGTGCCCGGCAGCCTGTCGAGGAGGGGCCTGCAGGAGGTGCCCGGCAGCCTGTCGAGGAGGGGCCTGCAGGAGGTGCCCGGCAGCCTGTCGAGGAGGGGCCTGCAGGAGGTGCCCCGCAGCCTGTCGAGGAGGGGCCTGCAGGAGGTGCCCCGCAGCCTGTTGAGGAGAGGTCTGAAAGAGGTGCCATCAGGTGTCCTTGCAGTCCGTCGAGGCTGGAGTTGTGTTTCTACCCCAGCTTGAAATCCTGTCGTTGTCATAGTTCTACACCAGCTTGGAATCTTGTCTTAAACGTGGTGCTACACCAGCTTGGAATCTTGTCGAGGAGGGGACTGTAGGAGTTTACGTCAACAGATTACCAACCTCCGACAATGTAGCTAAACTGTCAAGTGTATTTATTTGCCTTAAACATCCCATAACATGGATCTGCGTCACTTATTTTGTTACTTGTCAGCAACTCCAATTCACCTTCATCTGCTATGTGCTATTTTAGTGGTCTGTAATTACTACTGCTTGCTGGTTATATCATATCTTACTCCAAATCCATTTGTACCTGAAGAATGAAATATTAATATAGTCTTAAAAATATAAATAAGAAGGATTGAAGAAGGATTGAAAAATAAAATAATTTGATTACCCAATTTTGTTCAACTTCATTTTATTGAATTAAATGTCGATTGACAAATATTTATTGCACAATCAAAACCAGATTTAGCCAAGATCTAATGTACTTTTAACACCTTTTTGTCATCAATACTTTTAAATACCATAAACAAATTTATTTCCAAGTAATACAAATAGTTTTAACGAAAATATTTAACTTGAATAAATTCTTATATTTAGACCTAAAGTTTTGTCTAGTGTCCCACGACTTTGTAGAGGACCAGATTAGCAACCGATACTTGTGAAAAAATGGGTTCCGTAAAAAAATTATGCAGCTTCACCATAATTTAAAAGATGACAAGAAAAGGAAATGGTAAAAGAGGCAAAGAAAAAATGTTTAACACTTGGATAACCATGGATTTGTTCCAATTTCTTAAATTTAAATATATTTCTGTATTCATTTAAGGGTTAAAAACCTACCATAGATGAAAACCACTTCAATAAGGTTACCGCATCTCCACCTCCCTGTTACTTATTCATTCATACCTTCCTTGGGAAGTCACCACCGGAGCTGGTATGCCATAGTCTGAACTTCTGAAACTAAAATGTAGTTGGTATTAGATTAAATGAAGATAATCAGGAAAATTAGAGTAATAAATATCCAATTAAATTTGAGATAAAACCAAAAACTAATTTACTTTTCACCCAACATTTTTTTAAATTTAATTAAACAGTTTAGGTCATAACGCCTACCACTGGGACCTGATAGAGTATTCTGTGGCTGTGAAAAAAAAGAACACCTTGTGATGGAGATTCAAGTAAAAGGTCAGAGTTCAACAAGATAGGAAGAGGAGGAGAGGGATCAAGTGATTAGTTTTCTAATCTTGACATAATAGGTCATTGACAAATAAATAAAAAAAAATAGAAGTTTAAGATGTCCAAATAAGAGTTGAATAGCTTTCAGAATACAGCTGAAATAAATTTAAAAATACAGCTGCTATAGTACAACACATTTTGCCCAGGAATGAACTTGTCTTCTCTCCTCAAATCACAAACTTTTTTCTAAAGGTGCTAAAGGTGGGGGAATTTGGTCAACAAATACCTCGCTAACTGGGGCACCAAACAGTCGTCGCAATATGGCTGGTATTAGCCACTCATCAGTAACACTTGTGGCAATAGTGTGACCAAACTTAGTGAATATTGTGACTAAAGAAATGCCCAAAATTAAACCAAACTTTATGAACTATCAGGACCTTGTATTAGCATTTGAAATAACAATTGTTATATAGTATATAAACTAAATGCTTGAAATCAAATTAATACACTTCTGTAGGTGCCAAAATTTAGCATAGAAAATGTTTACTTCATCAATCGTAACATAAGCTTCATCCTAATAAAATTCAGAATCTTCCGTATTTTAGATGATAATGATACTTTGACGGCCAATAAACCTCGATCTCCTACACAATACTATGATATAGTTTCATGAAAGATTTACTTTAATCATTCTGTCTGAAACTCTTCGAAAGTTTAGCAGCATTAAAAATTCTTAGAAATCTACAATAACTCGAACCGAGGCATTTTTTTCTGGCCACTGTACTCTTCATTTCTTCGTCCATACAATTCAAATACGACCAAAAATTTTTCATTATACAAGAGTTCACAAGATATTAGATTCGGAGAATCGGGTCATATGACCAAGTGCTGGGGCATGGCAGTAATGAAGGATTGGACACTAATGTTGATGTAAGGTAGCAGAAATGCAGGTAGAGTAAAATAACTTAAGGGTACCTTCATACAACCATGCAAATGGACGACAGCAAACATTCGCCACACCATGAATGGTGACAAGAAACAAACATTGCTACCAAATACTGATTAGCTCCATGGTCAACTTATTCACTGGACAAAATCACAAAGTTGAGAATCAGTCTAATACTGTATATAGCTACTCAAACCAGTGGGCTTCGTTCTCAGAGGAAAATATTGTTCCAGTCCAATGAAGTCTATAATTAAACTTGAAACTACTGCATTGAAACATAATTGCTACCCATCTGAAAAACTAAGGAGCCCCACAACTAATACGGATGAACTACCAAACAACAAAAGGTGAAACTAACATGAGAATAGACCAAAACTTTTCACAAATCTTTTTAAAAGGTAAAACCTTACATAACATTGCACATGAAATTTTATGGGGAAGAGCGAGAAATCGATAGCCGGGTTTATAGTTATTGTACTTTTGGAGTCATGGAAGTGCTAGGGTATCAGTTTCTTGCACAAACTGAACACAACAGTACAATGAGGTTGTTTACCCAGGATGTTCTGCACATTTATTTGCTCCTCCTCATAATGTTACCCTACCCAACTCCCTGACGGGAACTGCTCTGATATGCGACAGCAATCTTAAGCCCTTCCACCCGAGTGGCAAGTGAACGGCAGGCAGAGTTACCAATTTTGTGTTGTGTGTGGCGATCACAAGCGTAGATGACATCATAGACTAGAAAACCACAGACAAACCATCAAAGTGACCTGCTGAGGCACTGGATGGGTACCCGACTAGGGGCCACATTGTCAAATACAACTCTGCACTCTACCCTCTGTCCTGCTTGTGATCCAAATAAAAAGTTTGCCTGCCTGCCTTGGACTGTGATCTGGTAACTGTTTCAAAGCAAGCGAATACAGACAAATTAGAGTGGGGAGCCCTGCATTTGTGTGGAAGGGGCTTCACTGTGACCGATGGGCGAACCGTTTCCAGACCATGATGGGTAGTGGGAAGCAGTGGTCAGGACATCAGCACCGAGACTAAAAGACACTGAACAAACAGGGGCACCAGATCTAGATTAGCCTAATTTCTTTCACCCGGACAATACTGGTGGCAAAGTGCAAAATCTATGCATAAACACAGGAAATGGCTTGGTTGAACACTGGGCTGAGAAAGGCTGTTTCAGTCCAGAGCAATCCAACAACATTGTCATGGTGAGCAGAGTTTAAAATAAAAAACCTGCATTGAAACATTATGGCAGCTACACTTTAGAACTGCAAAAAGGAAATAAAAGATTTCAACATAAACTGCAAGATGGCTACAAATCAGAATTTAGAAATCAAGCAAACAACAATGGATCCCAAAACATTTTGACTGTATTTGGGATGGCATAACTACCCTTTCTGCACATATTTTTAGTTGCTAAAAGCAAAAAAAAAAGCAATCCCAATTAGTGGCAGGTGATAAACTTAAGAATCTCATCCCTACTTGTGTCACCGTTTGTTGCCCAAATTACGATCATTAACCCTGGATAGGTACGCTCCTCGGACACCCCTTTAAGGGTATACTCGGACGCGCGCGACCCCGACGCCAAAAAAAATTCTTGAAAAATCAGTTTTTGCAGTAACCTCCTTTTTTCTTTTGCCAAAAAAAACTTCAATGAATGCTTAAAACAACTGTAAAGAGAAATACTACTCATCTGCAGAAAAACTATTTATTATAAATATTTTTAAAAATTAAGTAGAAAAAAAAGACCTTACATAAAAATTCATAAAAAAAAAAGTTTATACATATATACACAAATCCTTTTAGGAATTGATTCTTGAATGTTTAGGACACATCTTGATGTATTTTGGATGAAGTCAGACCCATGGAGGTGAAGATCTGAAATGAGAAAAAAAGGGTAACTTTTTTTGGCCAAAAAAATGTCCAAATTTCATGAATTTTTTTGGGTACCCAAATGAAATAGGAAGTGGCTAATTTTTTTAGGGAATAAACATATGTTATCCTAGAATAGAAATATGTAAACACATCTTCATTATTTTGTAAATTACATTTATATCAGGGGCCATATCTAAAGGTAATTTTTTGAGTACTTAGAAATTTCGTAAAAAAATACATATATTTAATATATAATATGATATTTATGCAGGTGAAAATATACCAAAATATCACAAATTCTATAGGGAACAAGAATATATATAGATAGGGCAACTTACGCTTCAGATATGTCCACAAAATGGCCGCCAACCACACTGACTCAGACTCCCTAATCTGCCACTTGAAATGTAGGAAGGGTATGTCAATTTCAAGGTGTTATTTACTAATTTAATTATTCTTGGATATGCATAAAAATTGTATGGTGGGTTGCTGGATAATTGTCGATTATTTTACGACTATAAAATTAAAATTCTGACCCAAAAAAACTTTTTTGAAGGGAAATAAAATCGAAAAAAAAAAATGTAAAACAATATAATATTTTAGCTAAAAAAATTTGATATTCAATCAAAAAAGAAGTAAACAAAATTTTCCAACAAATAAACATCTAGAGGAATCATTACTCTGTTATAGTTCCTTAGTACATAGTAATTTTGAAAGAAATGGGAAAAAACGAAAAAGTGGCAATCGCAGGAAAATCGAACACATACCTATATATACGCCATATCTGGCTAAAAATAAAGATAGGCATGGGTAGCCAGATCATCTAGAAACACTTTCCAACACTATAAAAATACAAGTTTTGCTACACTACTTGCCAATTCCTTACGGTGACATGACTAAGCAAAAGAATGCAAAACAAATAAAAAGGGGCACTCGCGGAAAAATGGCCAACATTCTAATATACGGCATTTCAGAAAAAAAAAAAATTTCAGCCACGTACTAGGCAAACCATCAAGGTACATTTTCCGACAAATAAACATCTAAATGAATCATTACTCTGTGATAGTTCCTTAGTACGTAGTAATTTTGAAAGAAATGGGAAAAAACGAAAAAATGGCAATCACAGGAAAATCGAACACACACCTATATATACGCCATATCTGGCTAAAAAAAAGATAGGCATGGGTAGCCAGATCATCTAGAAACACTTTCCAACACTATAAAAATATAAGTTTTGCGACACTACTTGCCAATTCCTTACGGTAACATGACTAAACAAAAAAATGCAAAACAAATAAAAAGGGGAACTCGCGGAAAAATGGCTAACATTCTAATATACGGCATTTCAGAAAAAAAAAAATTCAGTCACGTGCTAGCCAAACCATCAAGGCACATTTTCCGACAAATAAACATCTAAATGAATCATTACTCTGTGATAGTTCCTTAGTACGTAGTAATTTTGAAAGAAATGGAAAAAAAAAAATGGCAATCACAGGAAAATCGAACACATACCTATATATACGCTATATCTGGCTAAAAAAAAATAGGCATGGGTAGCCAGATCTAGAAACACTTTCCAACACTATAAAAATATAAGTTTTGCGACACTACTTGCCAATTCCTTACGGTAACATGACTAAGCAAAAAAAATGCAAAACAAATATAAAGGGGCACTCGCGGAAAAATGCCCAACATTCTAATATACGGCATCTCAGATAAAAAAAAAGACATGCACGTGTTAGCCCAACCATCAAGGCACACTTTCTAACACATAAACATGAAAAAAAAATCAATAATATACGGCAATTCCTTACTACGTAGTAAATTTTTACAAATATTGAAAAAAAAAAACAGAAGTTTTACGACACTATTTGGCAATATCTTACGGAAAAATGACTTGGCAAAAAAATGAAAAAAAATTAAAAAGGGGCACTCGCGGTAAAATGCCCAACATTCTAATATACGGCATCTCAGATAAAAAAAAAGACATGCACGTGTTAGCCCAACCATCAAGGCACACTTTCTAACACAAACATGAAAAAAAATGAATAATATACGGCAATTCCTTACTACGTAAAATTTTTTACAAATATTGAAAAAAAACAGAAATTGGCAACCGCAGTTAAATACCCAATATACCAATAACTACGTCGTATCTAACAAAACAAAGTCACGTATGGGTAGCCAGATCATCTAGACACTTTCCAACACTAAAAAAGCAAAAGTTTTACGACACTATTCGGCAATAACGGAAAAATGACTTGGCAAAAAAATGATAAAAAATGAAAAAGGGGCACTCGCGGTAAAATGGTCCTCGTGGTGATGAACGACATTTTAACTAAAAAAAAAATCATGCACATGGTAGCCAAACAATCCACCAAGACTTTCCACAACTGATAACCTATACAAGTTGCACCATTCTACGACAATTTCATAATACGTAATAACTTTGATAATTATGCAAATTACCTTAGAAGGGTAAACTCGGTCGCGCTCGACCCCGACACATCTCAGAAATCGGGGAAGGAGTACAGCTACAGCAATGCACATCTGGACACTACTAGAGCGTGTAGGCGAGACACCTACTGCAGGTCGATCACTCACAAATTCAGTCACGGGGGTGAGTCACGTGAGAAAAACCTGTTTTTTTTTTTTTACGCTCGGGGTCGCGGACGACCCACCGTACCTATCCAGGGTTAATAGTAGTGAAGGACATTCTTTGCAAAAAAAACATTGCAAAAATGAAAATACTGTCCAAGCTTGAGCTCGTCTTTTTTGAAGTCTTGAATACAGCCTCTCAAAATTAAAATTGGCATATTTATTCAGTGATGTAGGCCTTACAAAAATTACTCAATCCATTTCAAGTTTAAACTTTAAAAAGGTACCCCTTCACATTTAATGGTAAACTTGACTTTGATATATTACTAACAAGTTTCAAATAAAGTATTACATGTTTTGCATCAATTTTAATACCCATTACTATAATAATTTGTAGCTAAAGATGAAATTATGTTACACTGTTAAGAGTAGCTTTCTTTATAAGTGGATTGTGAAAGTCACCCTTCAAGACTACATATACTTGTGTGATCGATCCGAGAAAGTGTTTCAAAAAGGGATAGGACTATTAAACAAATTAATGATGATAATATATTTCAAAAAGGGAAAAGACTATAAAACAAATTAAAGATAATATATTTCAAAAAGGGATAAGACTATAAAACAAATTAAAGAAAAATAATATATTTCAAAAAGGGATGACTATAAAAAAAATTTACCCTAAGCACATTTACTATAAAAGCTCAGCCCTGATCATCTTACTAAAAATTTACCCTAAGCACATTTACTATAAAAGCTCAGCCCTGATCATCTTACGACAATAGAAAAACAAATTTTCTTATTACAATTAAACCCAGTCTTGTTATAATCTCAAAACCAATTTTTAAGCAAATCTAAGCTTATAAAGTAAAATTTTTTAGCACTATTTACTCAAATCCAATAATCCCAATTAGATCATCACTGATAAACATCCCAAGAGATACTTGCATACATTTCACTTTTTCTTAAGTTATATAAGATTATCTGAAAAATAGGGGCCTGTAGCAACCCTTCACAGGGTGCCACTGTTAATCTAAACTTTCACAAAGACCAATTGATACACCACACCCCCTAACCCAGCCTAAGAGGTGGCGTAAAAGAATAAACTCGTGTCTCAGAAAAGAAGAGCAAGCTCATTATCAACTAAGTGCTGAAACAAAGATTTGCTCACTAACCTGATGGCTGATGTACTGTGCAACCAAAAGAGAAGGATCAGCGACTCCCTAAAATTCCTGGCATGGGCTTAGATCTTCCATTAAAGCCCTAATCACATTAGTGTAATATATGCTACCAAAAAATCTATCATTCATGAAGAAACTTATCCAAGGATGGGCTGGAACACCACTTCTGTCTACTATCCACCTAACTTCTCACGGGCCCTGATTAACATCCCTGACCGTATGCTCTATCTCATGGTTGGGGACTTTGGTAGCCACAACACTATGGAATTATGATAGCACCAACTGCTATGGAGATGCAATAAAGGAATTGCCCCTTGCTAATCCTCTTGCAATCATTTATGATGCAAAAGATGACACCACTTCAGAGTGCACGATGGAGGAGAGGTACAATTAGGATCTGGCATTTGTCCAGGCAAAATTTCGCCTATCATTCGATAACCATGGGCCCAATATCAAAATCCCAACATTGACCAGTGGCATTAAACTAGTTGTACAACTCCGCGAAACAAAATAATGAAACCCACAGATCAACCTACCATAAGGCTGATTGGGAAGGTTTTACATTTGAAATTGAAAACTAAATTGCATATATCCTACCTGACTGAGCGGTATGAAGCCTTCCAGTCACTGGCAATTGAAGCTGCAGAAGAAAAAATTCCCAGAGGCTGTAGAGCCTTGTACATCTCTGGTCTCTTGGATCAATACAAACTGAAGTGTATACAAGCCTACAATGACCTAAGAGAACTTATTATCACTATGCCATGAAAGACTTGAACACTGGAAAGAAACCATAACAAACAAACATCGACATGACCCTCAACAGTCAAAAGCCCTTGAGCACCATCAAAGCTCAACTTGAAAACTGGCATTCAGCAAGAATAGCAGCAGTCACCCCTAATGAAGTAGCCCATTAACTTTCAATGGAAAGCCCAACAACCAATCCGAGAGGGGATACCCGAATAAGATGAAATAAGACATGCAAGGGCTCATGTCACAAGTTGATTATACATTTGAACCGTTTACCACAAACTAATTACAGTGTTACAAAACAGTTTGGGGGAAAGCTGTCCAGATGGAATTGCAGTGTAAATTATTCTGCATTTCAGAGAAGGTTAGGGTTTGGTAGCTTGCATATTTCAGTGTGCATTAACATATCGAATCCTGAGGATAAAGATTAGAGCAACAGTTGTGGCTCTCCTCAAACCTGACAAGGATCCAAGCCCATTTGAGGGGCCCGGCCGGTATACCAATATATAGGGGTATACGACGAAAAACGCAAAATCCCGGAAAAATTCACCGAGCTACGTATAGCAATGAAGGGTATAAGATATATAGTCAAAATTTCTCTTACTTTCATGGTTAAAGGGTAATTAGTAAAAGTTACCCTACAAGAAAATGCAGTATTTCTTCTGTTATCATAATTTTATATACTGTAAATATATTTTAATAAATTGTGAGCAATGACATTGTATAGATTCCACGAGTCACAGGACAGGAATTATGATTACACCCTTCAGTGCCAGCACAAACCTCAGTACACGTTTTTGTTTGACCTCTGACATTTACTGGATTTTTCATCGGTAAGTTTCCGGAAGAACTTCAACATCTTGTTAAAATAAGGAAGGAGAATATTTGCGAGAGTTCAGAGGGTGTCTGTGTACTGGATTAAGGAGCAACCGTCTCCCCTGACCAGGAGCCTAAAGAATCAAGATATTGAGCAAAGGGATCTTCATTTATGATCTAATTATGATACATAACTGTTTTGGTTTATTAATACATATCCCAAAATGAACAAAATTCATAATCATGATTTATTAATATATCTTAGTCAAAATACAAAGAAAAACTTTAAAACAGCCGTATCTCAAAACTATATGTATACACCTTCAAATTCTATCTTCTCTTAGTTTTACAGATATAGCATTTTAATTTGACACAAAATCAAAGCCTTTTTTTCAAATTTTTGTTTCATATTTGACTGGAGGTATACATCAGGTCTATAGGGTAGCAATCCCAGGTCTTAATATCAAGCATCAAGGGAGGAGATAGAATTTGAAAAGCACTAATTTTCAGTATAAATCTCAATGGCATTGCAAAAACCCAAGGTCCGAGCCAAAAATCCTATGCAGTTTAGATGTTAGATGACTTGTCATCACCTTATTAAGTGATATTAATGTCAAAATACTGTCCTTAAAAAACAGCAATAGCCGCCTGGACCCCTTAAGAGCTATGGACCAATATCCTTACTCTGCATCAATTGCAAATTATGAAAGCATGATAATGTCCATCCTAACACCCCTCAAAGCAGAGCAACTTGCATTAGACCAAGCAGGTTTCTGACACACAATGCTGCTGTCAGGTCTTGAAACCAACCCAATTTATTGAAGGCTAGTTTGAGACCAAGCAAATTAAGGTGGTTGTTTGACAAACTCACAGCGGCCTCGACAGTCAACAACAGAGCTCCTCTTTAAAGGTAGCCCAAATGACCCTCACCACTGTACACACCATCTGATCACTCTTGTAGCACATCTTTCTATGGAAGTAGATGGCAACAGAAGGTGGAGGAATCAAGACAACTTTCTCCAGGGCTCTCTAGTAGTAGTATTAAACATCTACACAAATGACCTACCACAACTCTACAAAAACCGGATGTTTGTATATGCCACTACCTTTACATAGCAGGTGTCCTTTAAAACAAAGGAAGACCAACGAGGGCATCATCTTACAATTACAAAAGATGGCATCTGACAAACCCTATGGAACCCCGGGTACGCTCATACCATCTTAGCAGGCAGACTTACAAAATTTAAATTTAAGACTAATTAACTGGAAAACTCTCCACATCGTCTATATCTGTGTCACCCTTGATAGAACAGACTTTCAAGGAGCATGTCAAGTTCAAGAAATTCTTGGCAAAATAGCATCCAAAAAGCCGATGCAAAAACTTTCAAGTAAACAGCCTCTCAATACCAAGTTACTCCTTTGCAGAACATTGTGCTCCTGTCTGGACAGACCTTAAGTTCTCTCATTCTCCTTATAGAATTTAAAAATACCACAACCATTAAAATATTTAGATTCCCATGGTTTTCATTATAACCTTTGGCAAACTGCTATTATAGGACACATACATTGCAAAACTATGCTACCAATCTATCTCTTACTGTGAAAGTTTGCAGATCCAATACGAGACTTTATGAAGTCTCCATACAAAAAAAATTATGGATTAATTTTATTTAATTTAAGTTGGGCTCCACAAAGCCCTAGAAGAATTGGAAGACCCAGGCCTACATGGCTGAGGACTGAAGTGTGAAGTAGATAATGAATGGAGAAGTAGAGTTAAAATCTCCAAGATAACGACTTGTGAAATCTAACTAGGGCCCTTTGTGTCAATAGGCGTAAGAGATGACAAAGATAAAATTAGTGTCCTCAATCTAAAGCCCTTGTTTTGTCTATTCAACTATACTGGCCCTGTTTGTCCAACTAGAATGCCAAAATTGATATCATGAAGCCTGGTCACTACCTTGCTTTGACATCAGAGCCTATACGCAAATAGTTTTGGGTTTGTTACTCAGCTGTGCCAATTTTAATGTACACAGCATAAACACATCACTTAGTTTATTGTTCAGCAAGGTTTCCCCAAAAATAAGTTAAAAATTGAGGCTTCCTGAAGACACTTTTCCATACATGTAATTATCAGAAAATACTCAATCTTTCAAACTACACAATGTTTCACAGGCATAGGTTTGTAATCCTGTTTGCCCTTGTATATTGCACCAGCCCATTATTGGGTTTCAGAAAGTCATACAGTACTATAACTAAAAAACTGTCATTTAAACCTTTACTTACAAGGTCTTGTTTAATCTTAAAATTATGTTAAACATTTAATAACTGATGGAGTACCTGCAGTAAGATATGTTTTCCCATGGCGGGCAGGCGCCAAGTGAGTGGCACTGTGCCGGTTGCAGAGAGCAACAGCATCAGTTTGTATCTGAGGACGCATTAAACTACATGTCTCCAGCATCGTGTATCTCTAGTCCTATCTTGACATCCAATATGGCGCAGTGATTATCAAGGACAAACGCGACCCTCACCATGCCCTTCCAGCGCCGCTCAATGCAGTCCACCCCAAGGGCCGCACGCCCTGTCGTCCCCCGTGGACTTGTCCCTGCCCTGCAAGAAGCCAGGCAAGCCATGGCGGCACAGCAACATATGATCAACGCTCTCCGTGACCGGCTTGCGACACATGCGACCCCTGCACCTCGTGTCCCCGCGTCTGCAGCCCCAGAGAAGTGCGAAATTGAGCTGAAGCCCGCTGCATTCAGGTCCTGGAGGAGGTCGATGGAATGCTGGATCGAACTGTGCAGACTACCGCCCCACGAGGTCGTCCACCACATCAGGCTATATTGCACACCCCCTCTGCAACGGGCGCTAGATGCCAGATTCACGTCACAGGAATGGGGCAACCTCACCGCTACGGAAGCCATGGACTTCATTCGCGATATTGTGTTGCGTTCTACAAATCGTGCCGTATTATGGTCGGAGTTTTTTAACGCAGTACAAGGCCCAGGAGAAAGTGTCAGTGATTATTTTTTAAAGTGTTCTCAGAAGGCCACCGATTGCAATTTCCAGTGCCCTCAGTGTCAGTGCAATCTGGCCGAATATATGTTGTTACCCAAGTTAATGGTGGGCCTAAGCGACGAGGCTATGCGCCGCCATGTATACCAGTGTAGCAATGATATCAATAGTGTTAGTGCCCTTAGGGCCAAGTGCTGTGCATACGAGGCGGCCCGCGTCGACGCCGCTGCTCGCCAATGCAACTGGAGGGAATCTGCTTGTGCAGCTGGCAGCGAAACGCCTGAGGCAGATCATCCAAGTGCAACCGTCGCTGGCACAGGCAGGGGTCCCCCACCACCTTCCTGCGGGAACTGCGGTGGGCGCCATGCCCCTGGTAGAGCTTCATGCCCCGCTAAATCCGTCTTATGCAACGGGTGCCACAAGCAGGGCCACTATCACAGATGCTGCAGGAAGTCACAGGCAAAATCAGCAGGATCCCCGACGGATGTGTCTAGTGCTACGTCTAGTGCTGTGCTTGTTGCAGGCGCCAACCTTGCCCGCCACCCAGTAGTGGAGGTGACAGTCGTGCACAACGATACGGGAGTGCGAGTGCCAGTCACCGCCGTGGCGGACACTGGGGCACAGGTATGTGTGGCCGGGCCCTCCTTACTATCGCACCTCCAAGTTCGCCCAGCAGCTCTCACACCCCGGGCCGGTTTGCGTGATGTGGCGAACCTTCCCCTGAAGTGCCTTGGATCTGCCGTGTGCCACGTCACCCTGCAAGGTCGCACCACGGAGCAGGACGTGTACTTCGTGCAGTCAGCAAAGCACCTCTTTCTGTCGTTGAACGCTTGCAAGGATTTAACGCTGATACCCAAGGAATTCCCCCATCCCTCCCCCGCGGTGGCACACGTGAGCCTGTTCGATGGCACAGCCAGGCGGGCCGCCCAGGTACCACCCCGACCTGCCGAGGTGCCCATGCCACCCCAGGAGGAACATGCGGCCAGGTTGGAAGCCTGGCTCCTACAACATTTCGCTACAACGACCTTCAACACAGCCAGGAAACCACTACCAGTGATGCAGGGGAAACCGCACCGTATCCACCTGCTCCCAGGAACTACGCCCTACGCATGCCATACCCCAGCATCAGTGCCGAAACACTGGGAAGAAGAAGTGAAGGCCCAGCTCGAAGAAGATGCCGCCCGTGGCGTTATAGAACCGGTACCCGCTGGGCAGCCAACCGAATGGTGCGCCCGTATGGTGGTCGTCGCCAAGAAATCAGGACAGCCACGCCGTACAGTCGACTATCAGCGCCTCAACGCATCTTGCCTACGGGAGACACATCACACCCCTGCCCCATTCGACATGGTGTCCGGGGTTCCTAAGCACACGTTCAAGACCGTGGCGGACGCGTACTGGGGATACCACCAGGTGGAGTTAGACGAAGAAAGCCGCGATCTAACCACATTTATTACCCCCTGGGGAAGGTTTCGTTACCGTCGTACACCCATGGGGCACTGCTCCGCTGGCGATGCGTATACCAAGCGGTTTGACGACGCCATCCAGGATATCCAGAGGAAATACAAGTGCGTGGACGACACCTTACTCTACGACGACAACATCGAAGGGGCCTTCTGGCATGCCTACGACTTCCTCGAAACATGCGCAGCCAAGGGTATCACGCTTAAGCCGGAGAAATTCCAATTCGCCAGAAGGGAAGTAGACTTCGTGGGCTTCAACCTGGGCTGGGAGGCCTACAAGCCAACAGAGGAACGTTTGGCGGCCATCAAGAACTTCCCGATGCCACGTCAGCCCTCTATCACCGACATAAGGGCTTGGTACGGATTTGTCAACCAGCTGGCGCCTTTCCTCGCAACAGCCCCTATCATGAATCCGTTCAGGGAGCTCCTCAAAAAACCAACGGGGAAGGCAGTGTACTGGGACGAGGCACTCCGCACCAAATTTCATCAAGCCCAAGATATGATATGCCAACTAGCGAAGGACGGACTGGCCTACTACGACAGGAGCCGCCCCACAGCAGCGATCACCGACTGGAGTAAAGAAGGCATAGGGTTCGTCATCCTTCAACAGTACTGCTCATGCAGCTCCGCCAATACGCCCTTTTGCTGCACGGGTGGGTGGCGCCTGGCACTATGTGGCAGCCGCCATCTCACCGCCGCTGAAGCTGGCTACGCCGCCGTGGAAGGGGAGGCCCTTGCCGTAGCCTGGTGTCTCCAGAAGGCGAGGCTGTTCTTGCTGGGGTGCCCCAACCTCACCGTTGTGACGGACCACCGCCCGTTAACCAAGTTACTGGGGGATCGTGCCCTCACGGAAATCTCGAACCCCCGCCTTTTCAGGCTGAAGGAGAGAACTCTGCAGTACCGATTCAGGGTCAAGTACCTGCCAGGGAAGCGTAACAGCGCGGCGGACTTCCTGTCCCGTTACCCCGCCTTAAAGGCCGATCCCAGCGCCTACGACATGGACCTCGACGAAGATCTCACCGACACCATGGCGGCCGCCGTCGTGGCAGCAGTGGAGCACGACAGCTGTGTCGTGGACGAGGCGAGAGTTAGACACGCCGCCACCATCGACCCCGTGTACCAGCTGCTCACGGCCAGAGTCCTGGCCGGGGACTGGGCCGATAGGAAGTCCCAGGAAATTGCGTGCCTTCGGCCCTTTTACAGTGTCAGGGAAAGGCTGGCTGTTACCCAAGACTTGGTGACATATACGTTCGAACAGGGCAACGTTCGCCTAGTTATCCCGGAGCCTCTCCGTCAGCAGGTGGCTGCCAACCTACACGCGGGGCACCAAGGCCTGGACTCGATGCAACGACGAGCGCGCCAGACGGTATACTGGCCTGGACTCGAGGGGGACCTGCAGTATCACCGATCCTCGTGCGAAGAATGCGATGTACACGCACCATCTCAGGCCGCGGAGGAACTCATTATCACGCCGCCCCCAGAGTACCCCTTCCAGATGACGGTTGCAGATATGTTTCAGCACGACGGACACTCGTACATGGCCTACGCAGACAGGCTCACAGGGTGGCTGGAGCTCGCCTACTTCCCCCACGGAACCTCCTCCTCCCACATCAAGACTCAGCTACGTCGCTACTTCGCCAGATGGGGGGCCCCGGAGCAAATCTCCACGGACGGTGGCACCAATCTGGCAAGTGAGGAAATGGGGGAATTCTTCAAGTTATGGGGCGTGTCTGTGCGTCTGTCATCCGCCCAGTACCCGCAGTCCAATGGCAGGGCAGAGGCCGCAGTCAAGATTGGGAAGCGGATAATAATGGCGAACACGGGCAGCAGCGGCACCCTCGACACGGACAAGTCCTCTATGGCTATCTTGCAGTACCTCAACACCCCCCTCCGCGGAATAAACAGGTCACCCGCCCAGATGGCAGCGGGCAGGCAGCTCCGAGATGGCGTACCTACGGCTCGCTGGCACCTCACGGTAGACAAACACTGGGGGGCGACCTTACGACAGAGAGAACGTCAGATGGCCGACAGTGGTGCTGCCCTCACCAGGACCGGACCGTCAAGAAAGCTTCCAGCCATCAACCCGGGATCCCAAGTACGAGTGCAAAACCAGGCCACCAAGCTATGGGACCGCACCGGTACCGTAGCGGAAACGCTCCCATACCGACAGTACCTAGTCAAGTTAGATGGCAGCGGGCGCCTCTCCCTCCGCAACAGGAAGCACCTGCGTCTCACATCATCGGGGCCCCAGCCTAGGCAGGCCACACCCGCTACGCATCCAGCCACGCCCACGCCCGAGCAGCTACCAGGCAGTCACCCCGCGCCCAGCCCACATGCAGCACGGAAGCCACGCCCATCACGGTGCACTAGAAGGCCTGCGTGGATGGATGACTACATGTGATCATCGTACATTACAGCGGCCCCTGCATACATTTTTCTTTTCTTTCTGTCCTTTATTGCTTTTGCTTTTCAGATTATTCTATGAACATGTATTACCCGCACATTGTATTTTGCATTCTTGACAGCTATGTACCTGTCTTCTTATTATTGCACATGCACCCAATTTAATCCATGTATATCCATGCATTATTTTTTATCATTGCCTCTCCATGTATACCCATGTATTAATCTCGGGGGGGGGATGATGGAGTACCTGCAGTAAGATATGTTTTCCCATGGCGGGCAGGCGCCAAGTGAGTGGCACTGTGCCGGTTACAGAGAGCAACAGCATCAGTTTGTATCTGAGGACGCATTAAACTACATGTCTCCAGCATCGTGTATCTCTAGTCCTATCTTGACATCCAATAATAACCAAGACAGATTTTATTGGCTGAAAACCATTTAATCCTATAGTTAGCTGGGGAAGAACTCATTTCTAGTAACCAGGCTCGATCTATCTTTCTAGCAAATAGCTTCACTATTCTATGCTTTCATTAAGAAATAAAAAATAGGGAAAAACAGTGAAGATTCGAGAGCATTAAGAATTGACTGGTAGACAATATTTAGAGAAAAAGAAAACTAGTTCTAAAACTAATTTCATGGTTGACTACTCTATACATTAAATTATTGAGAAAATAATCACTAAAATATTCTAAACTAGTATTATATCTGCATAGTCCTACCGTTTAATAATTAATAAGGCGGCTGGATTAGGGAATTGAAAATAAGCTCAAAGTAATAAAATCAAACCATTCAAAATTGCTTAGCAGAATTTTGTATCACTATAAAGTTCAAAATTAATTACTTCCCTTTAGTGTGATAATTCAATTTCCATTACTAAAACTGAAAATCTAAAAGATACTTATGTTAAGCCTCATGTAGATGTGTAGCTTTTAAGTAAATTTTCCAGTTCTTGGTTCAAAAACTAAGTATGATCTTTTCAAGTAATCTCACCTGGAAGTGAAAATACCAGTAAGTCCCAACAATTTGTTTTTAGATTTCATAATTAAAATACTACATATTTTCCATAAATTATTTTATTTAGATTAGAAAACCAAACTATACATAACATTCAAATACCATTACAATTATATACATTAAACCTTTGCTACATTGCTACAAAGAGCCTTCGTATGCAATTTGAAAATGATTGCAGTTATGCTGCTATTGTAAACTTGTGAATCTTAAATCTGATTTAATTCAGCCCAATCTCTTCTGGATTAACAACTACTCTCTACAAGTCTCCATTATTAGACAAAATTCCTATCTATCATTTAGAGTACTCTACACAATTAAGCCAGAAAAATAATACCTGGAATAGTTAAAGCTCTGCAGGAGCAACTAAAACTTTTTATAACTAATCTAAGTAATCTAATGCTTGAGCTACTTGAAACTCAATTTAATTGCAACATACATCAGGAAGACTTAAAACAGCTGAGCTATTCAAATTTTATAGCAAAATTACATCACTGACCAAACATACCTGGATAAAACTGTCAGCCTAGAAATTATTACCTAAAACAACAAAGGTAATCAACTAGAGTATATCAGTTATATGTGGCAACGTTCAAACAGGGCTCCTTTTTCTAGTCAAATGTTTCCAGAAGATTTTTCAACTTATCCTCCCCGTTATCCACATAAAGAGCTTCAGGTCAAATCAGTTCCAACATTCCACCATTAAAATCTGTAAGAGAGGAGCAAGTTAATATTTTGATTTCATACGTACACAAAGTGTGTATATCAGACCTTGCCCTTAACCCTGAAACCTTTATACAGTCTTAATCCCAAATATAAGATCTCTCAAAACAGCAAATATTGTACTCAAGTTGTCCTCTACTGATAAGTAATTGATAAGAAAATAATTAACTTTACTAACTAGTAAATATACATTAAATTATAGCATTTTTTTTATAAGTTTGCAACATTTATGAAAATGCATTTTCTAGCTATGGGTTATACTTTGTTATCAAAGAATTTTCCAAAAACTGTGTTAACTTCTATGCAATAGAAACATTTACCTACAGCCAGTTAATTGCTGAGTAATAAGGAAGCATTTGCTGATCTAGCATTATGTCTTCATAGTTACATTTTAGTGACAAAAGATAACAGGATCAAGATCAAATATATTAAAGTCGAATATAAGCTCTAAACTTAAACCTCATATTGGCTAATTAAACTCAGTTCAAGAGGAAAACTACAACCTAGTAGATGTGTCATTTACCTCAGTTTATTCATTATTTATGTTTGCATCTGCTATTTCTTATGTTTGTATCTCGCTGTGTTCCAGTCATTCTTTTGACTAAATGTTATACAGGAAGTATGTATCTTCTTTCTATGACTAGTGTGTCACTCATGGAGATCAATGCTTTGTCTCGTTCAGCCATCTTATAGACTAAACAATGCCTAAACTCTAGCGCCCTGTTGAGGGCTGCACCTGGGAATCTCAAGACATAGATAATGCATTCACAGCAGCCCTCACAATAGCTATACAAATGCATGAGAAACTGCACATGGAACACCTGGCCCCTCAAAGCTTAAACTGGATGCCCCCAATATTAGTTCTGGATATAACTCGAACCAGTGGTCAGCATTCACCAGACAGTGGGCCATGTACAAGGCATGGTTGGCCATTTCAGATGCAGAAGCCCCAACAGCCCTGTTCTACTATTGCAGTGACGACCCCAAAGACGTGACGAGAGATTTACGAGGTGATGTTGCCAGGATGCAAGAAGCCAATTTCCTACCCGACATCAAACGTCACGCAGTGAAAAGCGTTGAGCATCCTGGTGCACAGGGTCAAGCTCAGTAAAATGGTACACAACAGGGACAGGAATCAGAACCTTCATCGCAACCTTACGGGGTCAGACCTCACTATGTCAATTCACGAGAAGGTGCACAGCCCGAGAAGGTGCACAGCCCGATATGCACACACCTTACTTCAGTAATGAGATCGAGGACAATCTCGTCCTTGGAACTGCCAACCCGAAAATCCTTGCAGACCTCATCGGGGACCCCAAAACTGATCGTACCCTTGACGAGATTGAAGCATTCATAGCTCAGAAGGAACATGGTAAATACAAAAAATCTACGGGGGACAGATAGCTCTTCCAAATTTAGCACCTAGAGCAAGGATTCAAAAGGAATGCAATCTCACTGTTAAAGATGATGACCTAGTAGTATTTGACCAGTTGTGTACCTAGTCTTCAGTGGAGCAGCAGCCAACAGCATCCTAACTGATCACCGATAGCCCACCATATCTTCGATGATAGATTGATTGGACGCCGCTCTAAAGTAAATCCCACAATTTTAGTTGACCTGATACCCTTGCCTGAACACCAGGAAGAGCTTGGTTATCCCTTCGGTGACAACTCAAGACAGTTGAGGCTATCCATTCCTATGGTCACCGACTCCGGATGCCAGAGCTCAGCGATTCCAAGTTTGCTTTGGCCATAGGTTACACCGACAATGACATTCCGGCGAAACACTATGCTTGGTACCATTAGGGAGGAACTGGGTATCGAAGGAGGTATAATTTTTCAATCATGCATCCATGCTCTGACAGGATTTGTTAATCAGCCAACAGTTGGTATGTGTCTTAAAAGATCATAAAAGTATTCTTAAGCAGAGAAGCACTGGAGAAGCTGCGTGTCATTGCAGCAAACTTCCCGGAGGTATCACCGTCCAACATTATTTCATCCTTAGTGTATCAACGACCCAGTATGCCATTGTCCCAAACAAGACCAATCACCCACACCATCACCAGTCATTGCCACCAGGACTAATAGCAACAGAGGAAAATGTGCCAGCACTCAAGGATTGTGTCTTGGACTATTATGGTGACACTGCTTTCAATGTTTGAGCACTAACCCCTTCCCATGATGAATTGTGAACCCTTTCAACCACATGACCCAAAAGCCAAACCTGTGGCTGTGGACAAACCTGCCTTGGTGCCCATACATTGGCAAGACAAAGTTCTCGAAGACTTTAAGCGTGATTTTAGTATTGCAGTCCAAACACACCTGTCACATGGTGCTCTGGGATGGTTGTCACAGCTTAAGCTGATAAAAGCCCCCGACAGTCTACTTACAGCTACAGAACAGTCATGCTGTACGACAGACCTACCATGTCCCTAGTTCATTCCATCTTGCTGATCAAATCACTTTGAACACTAAAAAGTCTCAAAGATGCATGGAATAGATATCACTCTCTACCATTCCATTTAGAGGACGGACATCACCACCTTCAGCACCCCATAGGGTAGATTTTGGGTACAAGGTCGCACCTCAAGGATTCCTTGCCAGTGGTGATGCACAAACTCAGATTAAACAGCATTATTGAAGACTTCCCTAAGTGAAATGTGTTGATACTTTTATGTGGGCTAAGTCAATTGAGGCATCTTTCTACCAAATCTGATTGGCTTGAAAACACTGCACAAAACGGCATCACCCTTAATCTGAGAAAATTTCAATTTCCCCAGGATTCAGTGTAGTTAGCCGGGCTCACGGTGACACCCACAAATTTCAAACCAACCTCAAAATTCTTTAACTGTTCTTAATTTAACACCAAAGGATATATCTGGAGCAAGAGCATTGTTTGGACTGGTTAACCAAGGAGCATGTGCGTACGCTGTATCCAAACAAATAAAACCTTTCGGGCACCTTCTCAAACCATCAACAGTTTCCCTGGACTGAGGAACTTGGACAAGCTGTTTGAACAGACGAACGAAGCCATTGTGTCGGAAATGAGGGATGGCGTCACTATATGATCCTTCTTGTACTACGTCTACAAACCAACTGGTCTGTGAATGGGGTTGGATTCCTTTTGAGGCAGAAATACTGTATGCACATTCAAGAGCCCGTCATGCTGCCCTGATGATTGGAAACTTTAGTAGGGAGCAGATTTACAACTCCAGCTGAGTTGTTATGCCCCCACTGAAGGAAAGGCCCTTGCAGTGGCTAATGCTCTTCACCAAACTAGATACATCCATGGTTGCATCTACTTCATTATAGCCACAGACCATAAACCACTCAATAGGATTCTTAATGACCGCTCTTACTGAATCCAGTTACAGAAGACATCTCAACCTGAAAGAAAACATTAGCATATTGGTTCACCTTAGAGCATATCTCTGTTTGGAAAATAAATTACTATGCTGTGTCACGATATCCCCCACAGAAATGGAAGAGGAAACCTGCCAGGACAATTTGCCTTCTCAACCCTCTGTCATCGATGCCATGGATGTTGTGGACCTGGCAGAAGAAGAAACCCTGAATATGCTGCAGCATTCCTCACACTACACTTATTCTCCAACATGGTCACATGGGAAATGGTCAGGGAGGCAATGTCTTCAGATGAAATCCTATCTGAACTTTCAGACATGAAAATATAGTTTTACGAAAAAAGAGGAATACAGAGCTATGACAGCTTGTGTGGGATATGCTCACAAAATGGCTGCCAACCACACCACCTTGGAAGGTCAAATCTGCTACCTGAAATGTTGAAAGACATGTCAATATCAGCGAGTTATTTACTTATGTAATTGTTCCAGGATTTGCAGAAAAATATTATGGTAGCTAGAATGGAGTTTATAGATTATTTTGAATTAAAAAAAAAAAAAAATACACATACATACATATACCAAAGGCACTTCCCCCAATTTTTAGGGGGTAGCCGACAACAACAAGAAACAAAACAAAAAAGGGGACCTCTACACTCTACGTTCCTCCAGCCTAACCAGGGACTCAACAGAGTTCAGCTGATACTGCTAGGGTGCCACAGCCCAACCTCCTACATTTCCACCACAGATGAAGCTTCATACTGCTGAGTCCCCTACTGCTGCTACCTCCGCGGTCATCTAAGGCACCGGAGGAAGCAGCAGGGCCTACTGGAACTGCGTCACAATCGCTCGCCATTCATTCCTATTTCTAGCACGCTCTCTTGCCTCTCTCACATCTATCCTCCTATCACCCAGAGCTTTCTTCACACCATCCATCCACCCAAACCTTGGCCTTCCTCTTGTACTTCTCCCATCAACTCTTGCATTCATCACCTTCTTTAGCAGACAGCCATTTTCCATTCTCTCAACATGGCCAAACCACCTCAACACATTCATATCCACTCTAGCTGCTAACTCATTTCTTACACCCGTTCTCACCCTCACCACTTCGTTCCTAACCCTATCTACTCGAGATACACCAGCCATACTCCTTAGACACTTCATCTCAAACACATTCAATTTCTGTCTCTCCATCACTTTCATTCCCCACAATTCCGATCCATACATTACAGTTGGTACAATCACTTTCTCATATAGAACTCTCTTTACATTCATGCCCAACCCTCTATTTTTTACTACTCCCTTAACTGCTCCCAACACTTTGCAACCTTCATTCACTCTCTGACGTACATCTGCTTCCACTCCACCATTTGCTGCAAGAACAGACCCCAAGTACTTAAACTGATCCACCTCCTCAAGTAACTCTCCATTCAACATGACATTCAACCTTGCACCACCTTCCCTTCTCGTACATCTCATAACCTTACTCTTACCCACATTAACTCTCAACTTCCTTCTCTCACACACCCTTCCAAATTCTGTCACTAGTCGGTCAAGCTTCTCTTCTGTGTCTGCTACCAGTACAGTATCATCCGCAAACAGCAACTGATTTACCTCCCATTCATGATCATTCTCGCCTACCAGTTTTAATCCTCGTCCAAGCACTCGAGCATTCACCTCTCTCACCACTCCATCAACATACAAGTTAAACAACCACGGCGACATCACACATCCCTGTCTCAGCCCCACTCTCACCGGAAACCAATCGCTCACTTCATTTCCTATTCTAACACATGCTTTACTACCTTTGTAGAAACTTTTCACTGCTTGCAACAACCTTCCACCAACTCCATATAATCTCATCACATTCCACATTGCTTCCCTATCAACTATCATATGCTTTCTCCAGATCCATAAACGCAACATACACCACCTTACCTTTTGCTAAATATTTCTCGCATATCTGCCTAACTGTAAAAATCTGATTCATACAACCCCTACCTCTTCTAAAACCACCCTGTACTTCTAAGATTGCATTCTCTGTTTTATCCTTAATCCTATTAATCAGTACTCTACCATACACTTTTCCAACTACACTCAACAAACTAATACCTCTTGAATTACAACACTCATGCACATCTCCCTTACCCTTATATAGTGGTACAATACATGCACAGACCCAATCTACTGGTACCATTGACAACACAAAACACGCATTAAACAATCTCACCAACCATTCAAGTACAGTCACACCCCCTTCCTTCAACATCTCAGCTTTCACACCATCCATACCAGATGCTTTTCCTACTCGCGTTTCATCTAGTGCTCTCCTCACTTCCTCTATTGTAATCTCTCTCATTCTCATCTCCCATCACTGGCACCTTAACACCTGGAACAGCAATTATATCTGCCTCCCTATCATCCTCAACATTCAGCAAACTTTCAAAATGTTCCGCCCACCTTTTCCTTGCCTCCTCTCCTTTTAACAACCTTCCATTTCCATCTTTCACTGTCTCTTCAATTAAGTTGTCATAAAAGTACAAACTTACAAAACAGGAGAAATTATCGTCGTCGTCGTCGGTGCCCACTCGTGTCCGAGTATTGGGTTCTGTCGTTAGCCATCAGCCTCCTATCAGAAGAAGGGCGGAGGAAACGACAGAAAGCCAGTAGCTGGGTATATTGTTTTGGGTGGTCGTGGCTTTGCAACGGCCACGCGCACACACTTGGCCCAAATCGTTTTCACCGCGGCTCAAGACATATGAGACAGGCGGCTTCTCCGATGTTGGTTGCATCGGGCTGCCGGGTTCTTGTTATGTCAAGGCCCGCCTTGTTGCCTGCCCGATAGGCATTGCCCTCTTCCGCCGGCGCTGGGAAGCTCCGCCGTTGGGGTCGTTTGGTTTGGTTTGATTTTGGAGTTTTCCTTCTCCTAGCCTTTGCCTATCTGAAATAAAGGAGAAGGCCTATAGGGGTTCATTTTTGGTCTGGTCTCTCAGAACTGGCCTTAGCAGTATGGTTGAGCCTGCCAGGGTGGATAAACTACCCCACTGCCATTGCCCAGCCCATCATTGAGACACTCAAGCCCCTCTACTGCAGCAAAGTGCTGGACCATCAGAGGGGGGAGAAATTATAAGCTATTTTATAAAACATAAGGTGTAGAAGACATTCGCAAACACTTTACAACAATCCTTTTTTATACATGCCTAAACACTACTGCACATTCGATAATTATATAAAAATTTGATATTACACAACTTACCTTAATTAGGTATTGATGGGTCGAGCTCGACCCGAGGGTATCTCGGAAATAGCACAAGGAAAAGAGCTGGGATGAAATGCATCCTAACCCGACTGCTGCGCTCACTGAAATGATGGCTCGCAGGTCGATATTACTCAACCAATACAGATGAAAAATCACAGCAAAAGAATTTTTTTTTTTAACCTCGGGTAGTATACGACCCACCACACCTATCCAGGGGTTTAACGTTAAGAAGCATAATGGCCTCCCTACATGCTGCCCACCATGGAGTAAATGCTGTGTCAACAGGGTGCATTCTTCTGGCCAATCAACTGACATTAGCAGAGTAAGGTAAGAATGTGCCTGGTGTCATAGGATTGCCAAATACAACAACCAGAAAACATCAATCTGTCAGCTTACTGATTCCAGGTGGTTTGTTGTGACATTCCTTCACAACAATAAATACCTGATCCTGGTGGACATAATTGGCTCATGCTATTCAGATCCGATTCCGGACCAGATGGTCTGATAAAGCATGTACGTGAATTTGTCACATCTGGAATACCAGAAGAGCTAACTTCGGATGGAGTACCCCAATTCACATCTGGCAAGACTCAAAAATTCCTGTCATCTTGGGGAGTACATCAGCGTCTAACCTGTCGCCAATCCCCAAGCTAACTGCAGAACTGAGGTTGCAGTGAAAACCATTAAGAGGATGCTCATTGACAACACAAGACCAGCTGGATCCCTCAACATTGACATTACAGAGAGCGATGCTTATTTACCGGAACTCGGTAAACCCGGAAACTAAGACCTCGCCAGCGAGGGTCCTATCTGGCAGACCTATCAACCCCCCATTCCCATCCCCTTGGGTAGATATTGCCCTCAACACATGGCAAAAAACAATGAAGAACAAGGAAATGGCATTAAAGCACCACTCACAAGAATGTGAGAAGTGGTTGCGTACCACACAACTCCCACCACAAAGTCAGGGATCATGTATACCAAACCTGGTAGGCAATCACCCTAAATGCTGGGACCGCACTGGAGTGGTTATTGAGGTACGCCAGTTCCATTAATATGCTATTCGGGTTGATTATCTGGTAGAGTAACTCAAAAATCGCCAACATCTTAGGTAATTCAGACTATGCCAGCCTCCTCCTGATAGGATTGATCCCAAGCTTTGCACACACCCCAGAACTGGCTTCAACCAGCACGCAAGCACTACACCTACCATGACTTTAGTTGCAGAAGGTCCACCTGAGCCAGAAGCTGCACCAGTTCCAGTTGAAGTCCCATATACAAATCCAAAGACTCCACAGCTCAAACCCAGGGCCGACAGCTACAACTAGGAAGTTACCAGATCAACAGGAACCAGTCATCACTCCATCAGGTTCATCCTCACCAGAGTCCTTAACTGTGCCACCAGTTACTAAGCTACCATTATCTCTGAGGCATCTTATGCCTTAACCAGGAGTTAGGGAAACTGCCTTTAAGACATTTCAAGGATTAGTCTGACTTCACTAAAAAGCCCGGGGTCTTCGGTGGTCACCATAATACCCTCTTCCCCCTGGAAGAAATGAGGTCTATAGTAAGTGCATGGAAGTAGCATTGATACATGGCCTTTAAGTAAAATATAATTTTTAATCAGGCTATGTAAACTGATCAAGTGCTCCAAAAACTAGTTTTATATTTTGACTACCAGGCTTATTACAGTACTTTCACAAGTTGCTGTTTCCAGCCCGTCAAGTTTTATTCATACCCTTCATAACTTTCCCCTAGGGAAAGGAGATAGGTTATGTCATTTACCTCGGTTTATTCATTACTTATGTTTGTATCTCCTATCATGTTCGTATCTCATCAGTCATCCTTTTGACTAAAAGCTATACAAGGAAGTGTGTTTCTACCAAAAAAATAACCTAAAATGTTTGGCCATTTGCAAGGATAAACGGTTTGCAGGCGAGTCAAACCAGTTAACTTTGTAGGTGACAAAATCTTACAAAAATAGTTAGGTAATAAAAAGGTACTACTTAATCTATCATTTTTTTTCTCAAAACCTTAGGTGCAAAATTCAGTATCTAGAAACCTCCAATAATGAATCAAAATCTAACCATGTCTCAATCTATTTCATGACCAAAGTTAACTTAGTTTTTTATTCAAATTGACGACCAAAAAGAGCTTGCAAAGATACTATAAAAACTAACAATAAATCTCAAACCCATCCTGTACGCAATGTTTAACATAAAAAAATAGCTAAAAGTTGCCTCACATTCGTGGATACAGGTTTTAAAATCTGACTGATCCAAAAATGGTTTTAAGTTGGCAAAAACTACAAGATTAAAACTAACCTATCTATAATAAAGGTTACAATTTATAACCCAAATCTATAAGGTTAAAAGCTAAAACCATCTTTGATGAAGCTTAAAATTTTATATATTTAACACAGCATAAAGGCTTCAACTAAAAAGAACTGTTAATTTCAAACTGAGAACAGGAAATAGTGTGTGCTGATGAAACTTAACTTCCATTAGTTACAGTGATTAAACCTAAAAAGAAAACTAAAATTTGCTGGTATAACTCCAATACTGCACATTATCAATGAAATAAAACCTGAAATTTATTATGCATGGAAGATTTAAATATTTCATCCAATTTTATATGATCTGAATAAAGGGATTTTGACGTAGGAAAAATCTATTTCTGGGCGAAGGACCTGTGCCGCCCAGTGAATAAGCTCCATTTAGCACTTATTCTTAGGTAATTTACTGCTAAATATACCAGAGAAAAAATGTAAAGGAGTGCTAGGTTAACTAGCTCGCTCACCTATTGGTGTCGGTATAAAATTGGGCGTATATTCCAGAGGTCCCGCACTATTTAGATTAATCCACGACAGAGAACCCCAATAGAGGAGAGCCGTTCAACCTCACTCGGTACTACTACAATGCATCCGCTCAGAACCCAACTCCGTTTAGCAAGACTATTGCAGTAACCCGCATTTTTCTAGTGCTCTCGAATTTTGGATATTTTCTAGTGAATTATGGCTTCTTCGTCGGTTTCCCAGGAGACACCGTCTAAGTTAAGTACCAAGCTGGGTTTTACTGTGTTTTGAGCAACCTAGATCGTTTAATATTTATATTATAGGAGTTTATTCTCTTCGTTCATACCGATCTTGCTTGATTTCACTACAGTTGGTGCTCCTGTTTTTGAGAGCTTTTAATTTTCACTTGCGGTGTTACTATGTGTATTATTTTTATTATCAAATATTATTTGTTATTGTGAATATTCATTATTTAGCGTTTAGAATCCTCGTGGTTCAATTTTTGGGCCGATATCATTTACGTAAATCCAAATTTTATAGCTGGTTTGGTTTCACCTAGGCCACTATAAATTCTTTCTACCTATTTGCAAAATTTAATTCCAAAAAATTTGAGTATTTTAACCTTTTAATATTTGGCAATTGTTTCTACCATGAGAATCATAGTCCAGACAAATTTAAAGTACTAAAATGTAGTTTTACTGATATTACTGAAATATTTAAAACCATTTATGCTTTAACTAAAGTCTTGAACTTATGAAAAACTAATTCATATTCCCCTTTTACATTAATTTTTCATACTAACAAACTTTTTAAATGCAAGTAGTCAACTTCCAAGTACTGTCTGCAATTTCATAGAAACTAGTACTGGTTATCCTACGGTTAATCAAAAGTGTGAGATTTCACATTGTTTTGAGTAAACTAGTAACTAGGATCTTACCTGCATTTAATGCTGTACAGCTGTATTCAGATACACCATCTAGAACACTATCTAGCCAAGATTTTTATTCGTCGAGTCTGCTGACTACACCAAGATCTCTCCCATATATTAAGAGTGAAGTTTAACCTTACACCTGGAAAAAAAAATTTCGTGTAGATTTCCAAGAATACAAATTCAGATTAATATCTAGCTGTAATTTTAAAGTTAAATTTGCTACAATTATTTTGAAATTTCTTTGATCACATTCTAACAACTAAGTGCTACTCTGTCACTCATCTAATTTACCAAAGGCAATGTAGATAAAACTGCTCCAATATTACGAATCTTATATTAATGTAAATTTTTGACGCCTCAAGCCAGGAGAGTATACTGGGAACTATCTTGTTCTATATCTATACTATTGGTCTGACGTCTGACGACAATACTAAAGGCATGGTGAAATGCAAACTTTGTAGACATACAATTTTACTTCTCCATAAATTATATTGACAAAACTAAATTCTTGCCAATGTTAGGGAATGGATGAAAAACTAAAATTAAATGAAAACTATGGTGGTGGAAAAGAAAAACAAACATGGATGATATTCAAATGGTCACCACCGCGCAAAATTGCTACAAAAACAGGAATAACTGCCATCTTAGATATGGCGCCATCTTGATACTCAATAGTAGTATGGGAGGAAGGGTAACCTTGATAATGGCTCCCCTTCTATTTTTGCCACTTCCCCCGAGGCGAAAACTATTCGGGGTGAATATTGCTGTGTCTCGTATCAAGATATACGTCCCCTAATTTATGCGATATCCTTGAGAAATTTTAAGGATATTTGCGCCACGAGTTAGAATTCTGGAGACCTAAAGGTAAATTCTCTGGGAATATCACTGAAGTCAAATATCCCTTAGGAAGCTACTTATAGGAACCTTCCATCAGGATGACATGGCTATCTCACCCAAAAATAGATTTTTCTCTTCGCTCAAAATCCGTTTTCAATAACCAAATATAATTTGTAAAAACTGCTGGTTATCTCAGAATCATTGTGAAACCACCCCGTACAAAAATTTATGAATTTAATTTTATAACAAATTCACAACCTTTTCATATAAAAAATTAAACTCTAAACTACTGTAGTAGTAAATAAAAACAGTTAAAAATAAATACTTATTACAAATAAATAAAATTAAGTATACAAAAAAAATTGCTTAAAATTTTTACCAAAAATCCAAGTATGAAAATACTCAGGAATATTCTAAACATTCTAGGATACATGAACACTATTTGCCAAGATCCAGGGGGAGGAACCACTATGGAAAGTTTCCTGAAATGAGGTTTTTTAGCAACAAAATTATCTTGTTTTCATAAATGTTTTGGGGTTAGGTAAATGACAGTGGCTGAATTTTCTTTTATAGAATATTGTATTATCGTCCAACGAAAATGTGTTGATGGGTCTTTCTTGATAGCCAAGTTCTATCGTGAAAATTTTCAAGAAAAAATATATCCATTGCCGAGTGTGGTATTTATGCACGAAAATCTCTACTATGAATAGAGAGCTATGCCAGCTTAACTGTCTGATATGCTCACAAAATGGCCGCAAACCACACAACCTCGTATTGCTAAATCTGCTACCTGAAACTGAGAAAGTTAGGTCAATATCAGTGTTATTTACTTACATAATTGTTCGAGGATTTGCATAAAAATATTATGGTAGCTGGAAATAAGTTAGTAAATTATTTTACATTAAATAAAATAATTATCATGTATAAAGTATTAAAATTGTAACCTTTTATAGAAACTGGATTTTTAAGAATTATATAATGGTAAAAATATAAATATTTTAGTTTCTTACCTAGAAAACCATCAAGCACAACAGTTTGGTGAGGTTTCCAGCATCTCAAACAGGCTGTGGTCGTCTTTCAATCATTCTTGGATGGGCAGCTTTGGCATGTTTTCGGCAGCTTGACGTGGCCATAGGGATCGACAGGTCCGGGATCAAGTTGCTGAAGCTTAATGTCAAGCCTTATTTGACATCCCTGAGGGCAACATTACCCTTAAGATGGTATTGACCTCCAAGAAGAGCAAGACTAACATTGGAATGCACAACTATCTCCTGCAGGATTTAGTCATCCAGGAACAAAAGAAAAATCAACACGCCTCGCGCTCTATACAGAGGACGTGGACTTTGTGGCTCAATGCGGGGGTGAACATTGGGTGAAGAGCTGGGTTAGGCTCTTTATGCCATAGTGTACCATTACAACCTTGCATAGTGTCTTCCTCTATATAGCTTATTGGCACTCCTCTGGTTGGCTGGAGTTCACCACCCCCTACTCCTCTCCAGAGGGGGGGGGAGGCACAGGAGATTGACGCCGATTGAGATTTTGTTAACAAGGCACTAACCCGCTCATCATCTCCCTCACCCTCAGTGTTTACAAAGGGAACTATCTGTGTAAACAGCTGACGTCATCGTCCTCCAACACTTTCATCCAACTTTGCTACATCCAACTCCTAGTCATCTTGAGATGCTGGCGACTTCTAGATGATGATCATCACTCTCTAGCTCAAGTAGAATACAGTTGGTTTCATAATCCAGTGTTGATATTTGGCCAAAATTGATGAAAACTGGAAAATGCTGAAGGGAAAATCATCATTCACAGAAAATACAATACACAGATTTATATGGCATCTCAGCCTGCACTCTAGTGTCACATGCAGTTTAAAAACCATTCAAACACTTTACAATCATTTTTATACATTCCAAACACTATTGCACATGCAATTATGTAAAAACTTGGATATTTCAAGACACTTTAATTCTGGACCGAGTATCTCGACCCTAAGGTATCTCAGAAATATGACAAGGATGATAGCTGGGAAGAAATCCCTTCTGGCCCGACTGCTGCACGCATGGTACCGAGGATTCGCAACCGGTACAGACAAAAAATTAGGGGAAAACATTAATTTTTTAGGAAACAAGGTCGTATACAACCCATTGCACATATCCAGCGTTAAGTGGCCTGGCCAGTAAGCTAATATATGGGGGTAGAGGAAGAAAAAAAACCCCTGAAAACATTCACCGAGCTTCGTATAGCAATGAAGAACGTACACAAAATATTTTGTAGAGGACATTTTGTAAGAATTCCTTTAACTTTCTTAGTTACAGGGTAATCAGTAAAACTATAAACCAAAAACATGGTCCCCTTTAAGAAAAAGCAATATCTCGTGTTATAAATTTTGATAGTTCGAACATTATAAAAATTGTGAGCACTGGCATCTATATAGATTCCACGAGTCCCAACACTTTTTACACGGTAATTGCACCCTTAGGCTGCGAGTCCTAGCACAAACATTTGAGAACATGTTTGAGTTTGACCTCTGACATTCACTTTTAAGTCTGTTTCGGTGAGAATTTCATCATAACAAAGAGAAGAATTTCAACATCTTGCTAATGTAGGGAAGAAAATTTGCTTAAATAAGAGTTCTGAAATGGGTAATATCGGCGAAATCAGCGGAGTTAGTGAAGCAAACATTATGAAGGAGCCACAGTCTTGCCTTAAGTAGCAAGATGTTGAACAAAGATCTTCGTTTACGATTAAATTATGATGTAACTCTCTCGGTTTATTATCCAAAAAGGAACAAAATTCATGATAATCATGATTTTGTAATATTGTTTTTGTAAAAATACAAAGAAAAACTTATGAAGGCCTGTATCTCGAAACTATACTTACTGACGTTCAAATTCTACCTTCTCCCTTAGTTTTAAAGATATACCATAGCACAGAATGGTATATAACTTAGGAAGACAAAATCATTTTGCCCTTTTATCCAATTTTTGTTTCATATTCTTATTGTTTCCTAATCTTCATTGTTTATTGTTACCATAATGAAAAAATTCATATCTGGCAAAAGAAAAAAAAAAATGACAAGACAAGACCGAAGGTCAGAAGCAAATATCCAATGCAGTTTGGAGATGACTTAGTCACCTTATCAAAGTGGTATGAATGTCAAGGTCCTGTACTCAAAAAATGGCATTAGCAGGCCGGCCCACCTTAAATATGCAGCCGAGACTATACAACAATCTCCCGAGAGACATCCGAATGATTAGATTAAGGCTTCCAAGAGGAAACCGAAGACTGACTTGTTCAGTGCTTCAATACTGACTAACACTAAAAGAGCAATAAGCAGTGTTCAATGCTTTCAAACAAACATGATCTAAGTTGAATGAAAAAAAATTTATGGTGGTGGGAAAGAAAAACTGAATAAGAAACATGGGCGATATTCAAATAAACAAGTAATAACCATCACGACATCTAGTTAGGTTAGTGATCTAGGCGTATCTCTTTACAGCAACTTCTCTTTCAATACCCAAAAATATAATTTGTAAAAACTGCTGGTCATCTTAGAAACATTGCTTTTATAAAGAAGTACCCTGATAAACATTCTGTAAAGAAACTTGATAAACTTATTACCAGGATTGACTACTGTATCTACAATTTAACATAAGTACAACTTAAAAAAATTACAAAATACAGAAGACTGATAAAAGGTGTACCACTTCTAAAAAGGATTGCTTCTATACCAATTGATTTTCATGCCTATTAAAGCAAGAATAATGTTCAAGTATGCACAATAATCCATCAGGTTATCAGAAACAGACATACAAAATTCAAGATTTTCTACATTTAGTGCAGCCAATAAATCGTGTTGACACCAACAGATGGTTTCAAACTACTGGAACTTTGATATATATCTACTGTGGTCTCTAGAGCCTTCAATCCTGGATAGGTAGTTATTTCACAAACTTTTATTGGTAATAATGGGTCGACATCGAACCACCCCGTACAAAAATTTATTAATTTAATTTTTGAACAAATTCACAATCTTTTCATATAAAAAACTCTAAACTGAAAAAGTAAATAAAAGCCAAGTTATACAAATAAATAAAATGAAGTATACAAAAAAAATAAAATTGCTTAAAATTATTCACCAAAAATCCAAGTATGAAAATAGACTAAGAATATTCTAAAAACTTATTCTAGGATACATGAGCACTATTTGTCGAGATCCTCGTGGAGGAACCACGATGGAAAGTTTCCTGAAATGAGACGTTTTTCAGCACCAAAATCTAATTTTCAAAATTTTTTGGGGGTAGGTAATGACAGTGCCTGAATTTTATAATAGAATATTGTATTATTGTCCAATGAAAATGTGTTTAAGGGTCTTTAGTTGATAAGAGTTCTAGCGTGGCAATTTCCAAGATATATCACTATGTACATTGCCGAGTATGGTATCCATGAATGAAAATTTCAGAAATTTTATAAAAGGAATACAGAGCGCTATGCTAGCTTGACTGTCAAATACGCTCAAAAAATGTCCGCAAACCAAACCACCTCATATGGCCAGTGCTACTGAAACTGAGTAAGGTATGTCACTATAAGTGTTATTTACTTAGATAATTGTTCGAGGATTTGCATAAAAATATTATGGTAGCTCGAATGAAGTTCGTGAATTATTTTGCAATAAAAAAAAGTCTTGTATAAGGTATAAAATCTTATCAAAACAATGAATATCCATTTATATGCATTATATAAAGGTAAAAAGTACAAATATTTTAGCTGCTTACCTAGAAAAACCATCAAGCACACATTGGGCATATCAATTTGGTGCTGCTGACAGGTTTCTGACATCTCGCACAGGCTGGAGTCTTCTTTTAACTGTTCTTGGATGGGCAGCTTTGGCATAGTTCTATTCGGCAGCTTGACATGGCCACAGGGATTGACAGGTCCGGAATCAAGTTGCTTTAATGTGTCAAGCCTTACTTGACATCCTTGGAGGACAACATTACCCTTATGATGGTATGACCTCTAAGAAGAGCAAGACTAACACTGGAATGCACAACTATTTCCTGCAGGATTTAGTCATCCAGGAACAACAAAAATCAACACCACGTCACGCACTCTATACAGGACGTGGGACCTCGTGGCTAAATGCGGGGTTGGACATGAGGTGAAAAGCTGGGTTAGGCTCTTTATGCCATAGAGCACCATTACAACCTTGCACCATGTCTTCCTCTATATAGCGTATTAGCGCTCCTCTGGCTTGCTGGAATTCACCCCCCCTCCTACCCCTCTCCTCCACTGGGATAAGCCGCTTCTGAGGGGGGGGAGGGTAAGGCACGTGAGATTGATGGCAATGGAGATTTTATAAAAACCGACACACTAGCATGCTCAGCATCCCCCTCAGTGTTTACAAAGAAGTGTGTCAACAGCTGACTTGTCGTCCAACACTATCATCCAACTTGGCTACATCCAACTCCTCCTCGTCTCGAGATGTCTGCAACTTCCAAATCATCACCACCACCAATCTCTAGCTCAAGTAGAATACAGTTGGCTTGATCATAACCCAATGTGTGTTGATGCTTGGCCATGATTGATGAATACTGGAAAATGCTAAAACGAAAATTAACATTCACAGAAAATACAATACATGAATATATATGGCATCTCAGCCTTCACTCTGGTCACACATTCAGTTAAAAGACCATTCAAAAACACTTTACAATCTTTTTTATACATGTCTAAACACTATTGCAGATGCTATTATGTAAAAAAAAAATTGATATTTCAAGACTGAATTGAATTCTGGACCGAGTATCTCGACCCTAAGGCATCTCAGAAATATAACAAGGATGATAGCTGGGAAGAAATCCCTGCCGACCCGACTGCTGCACGCATGGAATAGAGGTTTCGCAACCGGTAGACAAAATTATGGGGAAAAAAATCTAATTTTGGGGGAAACCGAGTCGTATACAACCCATCGCACATATCCAGCGTTAAGTAGCCTGGCCAGTAAGCCAATATAAAAAAAAAACCCTGAAAAATATTCACAGAGCTTCGTATGGCAATGAAGAATGTGTACACAAAATATTTTGTAAGAATTCCTCTGACTTTCTTAGTTACAGGGTAATTAGTAAAACTATAAACCAAAAACATGGTCCCTTTAAGAAAATGCAGTATATTTCTTTATGAATTTTTATAGTTCGTACATTATAGTATAAAACAAATTGTGAACACTGGCATCTGTATAGACTCCATGAGTCACAACCCTGTTTTACACGGTAATTGCACCCTTCGGCTGTCAGTACCAGCACAAACCTTAGAACATGTTTGAGTTTGACTGACATTCACTTACATCTGTTTCAGCGAGAATTTCATCATGGCAGAGAGGAAAAGAATTTCAACATCTCGCTAACATAGGGAAGAAAATTTGGTTTAATAAGAGTTCTGAAGTGGGTAATATCGGCGAAATCAGCAGAGTTAATGAAGGAGAGACTTGTTTAGAAGCCACAGTCTCGCCCTAAGTAGCAAGATATTGAGCAAAGGAATCTACATTTATGATAAGTAACTGCTTTGGTTTATTAATATCCAAAATGGAACAAAATTCATGATAATCATGATTTAGTATTATTGTTTTAGTAAAAATACAAAGAATAACTTTGAATGCCCTTATCTCAAAACTATACTTATAGACCTTCAAATTCTATCTTCTCCCTTAGTTTTAAACATATACCATAGAACCGAAATTTTGTATATAGCTCAGGAAGACAATCATTTTGCCGTTTTATCCAATTTTTTCATATTTCCTGATTTTTAGGGTTTATTTTGTTACCATAATGAAAAAAATTCATCTGGCAAAAAAAATGACAAGACAAAACCGAAGGTCAGAGGCAAATATCCAGTGCAGTTTAGAGATGCCCTAAGTCATCTTATTTAAGTGGTATGTATGTCAGTCCTGTCCTGAAAGATGGCATTAGCCAGCCGACCGGCCCACCTTAAATACGCGGCCCTGAGACTATATAACAAGCTCCCGAGACACCCGAATGATTAGATTAAGGCTTTCAAGAGGAAACCAAAGACTTTCTTGTTCAGTGCGCTTCAATACTGACTAACACTAAAAGAGCAATAAGCAAGTGTACAATGTTCAATGCTTTCAAACTAACATGATCAAAGTCGAATGGGAAAAGTTTATGGTGGTTGCGAAGAAAAACTGCATAAGAAAAATGGGGGATATTCAAATAAACAAGTCATGACCCATCACGATATTTAGTAAAGCTCATGATCTAAGCGTATCTCTTGACAGTAACTCTTTCAATACAAAAATATAATTTGTAAAAACTGCTGGTCATCTTAGAAATAAGTACCTTGAACATTCTGTAAAGAAACTTGTGAGAACACTATTGACTACTGTAACCATCTACAATTCACCAGAAGTGCAACTCAAAATAAATTTCAAAACAATACAGAAGGAAGAATGATAAAAGGTGTACCACCTCTAAAAAGGATTGCTTTTATACCAATTGATTTTCATGCCTACTAAAGCAAGAATAGTTTAAAGTATGCACAATAATCCATCAAGTTATCAGAACCAGATAGAAAATTTAAGATTTTCTACATATAGCGCAGCCAACAAATCATGTTGACACTAGAACAGTTAGATATTTTCAAACTACTGGAATTTGGATACATACCTACTGTAGTCTCTAGAGCCTTCAATCCTGGATAGATATAGTTATTTCACGAATTGTATTGGCAATAATGGGTCGACATCGAACCACCCCGTAAAAAATTTATAAATTTAATTTTTGAAAAAATTCACAATCTTTTCATATAAAAAACTAAACTCTAAAAGACTGAAAAAGTAAATAAAAGCAGAGTTAAAAATAAATATTAAATACAAATAAACAAAATGAAGTATACAAAAAAAATTGCTTAAAATTATTCACCAAAAATCCAAGTATGAAAATAGACTAAGAATATTCTAAAAACTTATTCTAGGATACATGAACACTTTGTTGAGATCCTTGTGGAGGAACCACTATGGAAAGTTACCTGAAATGAAGTTTTCTGGGTCGAACCTGTGGCGCCCGGTGAAAAGTCCTTCTTGTATATCTTTTCTGATAAAAACCTTCCAATTATACCAGAGAAAGATAAAAGCATAGAATGCTAAGGTTACAACCCTCGCGCGAGCACCTTTTGGGTGTCGTGTATAAAGCAAAGGCGCGTGAAATCCACTATTCACAGGTTGTCTTCCATTTAGTTAATTCCTTCGCCAAAGGGATGGGCCGATACAGAGGCCCTAGACACACCCCCATCGCCGCACCACCCACGCCACGACGCGAGCGCCATCTGAACAACATCCTTCTTTTTGGAATACAAAGTGTTGAATCGTTTTGTTGTGCTCTCGGTCTTTTTTATCAATCGTGGATTTATTTTGTCATGTCCGAAGCTCCATCTTCACACATTCCAATGTTAAGTACCATAGTTTGTTTTGACAGTATTTTATTGTACCGGGCTTTTGTTTTATATCCAGTATAGTCTGTTTTATTATTCCCGTCTGGCCTTTCATGGCGGCCATTGTTTGTTCACTTTGGGAATTCATCTTTGTCTGCCCGTTTAGTACTCTGTCACTTAGGTTCTTGGTTAAGTCCCTGGCCTTATGCCTTTAGAACCGTTATTATTTTTATTTTTATTTTTTTTTTTGTGTATTTATACTCATGGTACTTTTTGCTAGTAAGTCCAGCCTACGAACGAGATAGCGATTTAGCTTTGTATTTGTTTAGTGCCCGCCCCTCCGAGGCGTTCGTCACTCGACTGTGCTATTTATTTTAAGTTTTAGCATTTGCTATTCTTCGATCGTAGTGTTTTATGGATGTACAGGTTTATTTTATACGTTTATAATAGTGTTGTGTGTTTTTTAGTCCTGTTTTTGTGTTTAAGAGAGCGAGAGCTTGGGGTCCCCGTTTTCTGTTCGCAGTCACGAGTTACCCCTTTCTCTAGTTTTCTTTCTTAGCTCCGGTGGGGGAGCGGATTTCCCGTTTTCCGTTTTGTGCGTTCAGCGGGTTCTCCCTCCCTCACCTCTCCCCCTCTGGGTGGATGATAACTTACGAGTTATTTATTTTTCGTGACTTTTCAATTGTTAGCGTTATTTTGGTCCGTGTTTCGTCCTCTCCCCGTTACGGCTCGGGAGTAGTTATGAACGTTTTCCACTCCGCCTTGAGTTATACTCCGCCATGAGGGATTCTCAATAACTTTCGTTCTATTGTTATATTTATATTGTTTACTACATGGGACGGGCTTCATATTGTTTAGATACGACCCTCCGGTGGCCCTTACTTCGGTCTCAGGCCACGGCCATATCCACAATAGCCTTTGTTATTACAACTGTGTTTGTTATTCACAATAATTATTCAGGACCTTTCTTCTCCCTCCAGCCTCACCGGAGATCGTAAATACGCTTTACTATAATCTAAGCTTTAGTCTTTAGCTGCGGCTTAGCTTTTTATCTTTCACAATTGAATTATTAGCCACAATTGAATTATTCAGGGCATCTCATTATCCTCCGGCGTCACCGGAGGTCGCCCAAACACTTCACACTTAAAGTTGCCTTGGCTAATTAGCTAAGGCTCCTTTATTCAGGACATTTCATTACGATCCGGCCTCACCGGAGCTCCGGCTTCACCGGAGGTCGCCCATACACTTCACACTTATATTTGCCTTGCCTTTAGCTAAGGCTGGTGTTTATATTTATTTTAAGGGCATGTCACTGCTTCCCCGACCCTTGGAGGTCGGCGGATTGCTTTAAGCTTATTATCCTTATGTCATTAACAGACATTGGGTGCATTACAAATATACAGACAATTGAATATCAAAGTGCCAACAATGGTATGGGGCGGTATCAACTTAAAGTTAATAGTCAGTTGTTTGGTCAATGCAATATGGGTGCTTAGGTAATTCAGTGAGTGCCAGAACTCTAAAATAATAGGTTTTTTATCCCTTATCAGAGTTTCAAGCAACACCAGACTCATGTCTCCTTTCTTTTACAGAAGGCCCGTTGTACTGCTGAAGGATGCTCTGCCTCGTTCAGCGACCCCGTTGGGCATGAACTCTGCCGGTCTCATGCTCACTGCTCCATTCCCTTTATCCAGGAACCGGGACAGGCCCAATACCCAGTGTGGTTCCCGGATTTGTGCTCGTTCTGTTACGAGTTGTCGTCAGTTCTGCTGAATGATGATGTAAGTGGGTTTTCCCTTTGTTCCTTATTTCTCGTTGGCAGACACTAATATAGACATGAATATGATATACACAGTATATTTGGGAGGGCAAACCCCCTCCTCCATCACTAATCACTGCAAATCTTACAGGCCGATGATGTCTCTCTTCGGTCAGCAAGGGCTACTCTTCGTCCGTGGGTGTCGGGCTTTGGCAGGAATGCCCCGTCTGGCGCACCCTATCTCCTCGATGGGGATATGGCCTCCCGTCTCTTCCCAGGCTCGACTACTGCTGCAGTCTCTCCTGACCTTGCTGCCCCTTTAATTGAAGTCAGGGCTACCATTTCCGTGGAGGACGAAACCCTCGTACCGATGGACATGGCTGGTCTGGATATAGACGTAGAACCCAGGGACGAGCAGGCAAGTGGTGCCGAGTTGGTGGAAACCCTTTTCTCTCCTACTCCCTCTTCTACCTCTTCCTTTCTAGGTTTTGATAACTCTAAGGCTTCTCCTCGGGATCCCTCTGCCTCCGTACGACCCAAGGTGAAGCCACTTCGAACTTATAAGACTTCAGCTTTGCCAGTATCAACGTCACCGGTCCCCGGACCCTCGACAGCTCCTGATATTCATATTGCTCCTCGTAAAACCACTACTCCTAAGAAGTCTAAGTCTACCAAATCCAAGAAAAAACCAACGGGTGACTTTCAGGTACCCTGGGCTGATCTCCTCCCCATCCAACTGATCAAAGGATTGGTCAGGGATCAAGTTCAACATCACTCTGGTGCAATAACAGAGATTAAGGATATGATGGCTACTCTGATCCGCGCCGGAACTCAGTTCCCTCCCCCTTCTGCCCCAGACGCATCGAAGCTGCCGCCCTTCGATAAAAACAATCCTTGGCGGTTTGCTTTGCATGCTCCATTCGTAGATGGCTCCCTAACTCTGGAGGGCATGGGCACCCGCCCTCTAGAGGACCTGGAGTTCTATCCCCCGGGCCTAGCATTCCCGTTCAATGGTTTTGTTCGGTTAAAGGAACATGCATTGGTCCGTATGGACAAGGTACCGAAGGAAACGGTCATATTTCCAAAAGAGCAGGCCCAGGCTATCTGGGCCAGAACACTATCAGAGTGGGGGTGTATTAACTCCAAGCTCACCCCTCACAAAGGTTCCTACACTATTTTTACGACAGCGGCCTCCATCTCTTTGCCGCTCATAGACAAAGTCACAGAGCTGACTACACAGGCCATCAAAGAAGGCTCTTCCATGCCGGCTCTCAAGGAGACGGACCCCACCTCTCTGCTTATTCCGGGTTCCTCGGCAGCCTGGGATGCTGCGGCCTCTACCTTCACGGTGGGGAAACTAGACCCGGACTGTGCCTCTACTCTTTTCTCTGAGAAGCTTCCCAGATTAATAGAGTATCTTCTCAAAATTGAGTTCGAGACCCGTACTAGACTTGCTAGGTCCCTCCAATCCATCACCTCCATGGAGTCCCTTGCATCTCTTTACCCAGAGGAAACGCTGTTCAGAGTCGCCACAAAGAACCAGCTGCTATCCTACCAAATAGATCTCCATGACTTCTGGTCGGCTCGGGTTAGTTGCAGGAAGTTCGTTCTGTCGGAGGCCACCATCAGGCATGAGCCGAACAGACTGATAGCTTCCTCCTGCTGGGGTAAGACCCTCTTCCCTCAGACCGAGGTGGATAAGGTTCTTCAGGACGCAGCGAGGGCAAACCAGAATTTGCAGGTAAGGTGGGGTCTCTCAGCCAAAAAGAAGTTCGAACCCCAGAGACACACGTTCTTCAAGAAGAAGCTGAGGTTTAGTCCTTACAAAGCGGCCCGGGGTACCTCGTCCCCACAGCCTTCCGCGGCCTCGACTTCTCGACAACAGGCGCCTCCTCAGCAGGTAGTCTACCTCGCTGCTCCCCCTGGTACACAGCCCAACCCCTCTTGGATGCCCTCACCTGCATACAACCCTGCCTACGAACCCTCCGGTTCCTTTCGTGGATACCAAAGAGGGAGTTCCAGAGGTAGAGGACAGTTCCGCCAACGCGGCGGGCCCAGAGCAAGGGGTTCCCGTGGAGGGAGGGGCCCTAAGTTCACTCCCTCCCAATGATGTGATGCCGGTAGGAGGGAGACTTTATCACTTCCGGGATCATTGGACCTTCAGTCCATGGGCTCACAGCATAATATCAAGGGGCTTGGGTTGGAAATGGTCACAGGGATCCCCTCCTCCACCGGTGACCTTCTTCCAGAGACCCACTCCCATCCTGGAAGAGTACACTGCGGAGTTACTCAAGAAGAGAGCAATCAAGCGGGTTCGATCCCTGAAATTCCAAGGCCGCCTGTTTACAGTCCCGAAGAAAGACTCGTCGGCGTTGAGGGTAGTTCTGGACTTGTCGAAGCTCAACTCTTACATCCTTTGCGACAAGTTCCGTATGCTGACTATCTCTCAGGTACGGACCTTACTTCCCCGTGGGGCCGTCACCACCTCTATCGATCTTACCGACGCCTATTATCATGTCCCAGTAGCTCGAAACTTCTCTCCTTACCTAGGCTTCCGTCTCGGCAAGAGAGCCTTCGCATTCAAAGTCATGCCCTTCGGTCTCAGCATTGCCCCCAGGGTATTCACGAAACTGGGGGAGACTGTGCTCGAGCAACTCAGACACCAAGGGATACAAATCGTCGCCTATCTGGACGATTGGCTCATTTGGGCCCAGTCGCACCAGGAATGCAAAAGAGCTACGTCGAAGGTACTCCATTTTCTCGCCAAACTGGGCTTCCAAGTCAACCTCCGGAAGTCCCGCCTACAACCATCAAGCCTCTTCGAATGGTTAGGCATCCGTTGGGACCTCTCAAAGCACAAGCTCTCCCTTCCTCAAAAGAAGGTGAGGGAGATAGCTTCCAAGGTCAGGAACTTTCTCAAACACAAACAGGTGTCCAGAAGAGCTTTAGAACGAGTCCTCGGCCTACTCCAGTTTGCCTCACTGACCGATCTCCTATTAAAAGCCAAACTCAAAGACATCAATCGAGCTTGGAGAAAGAGGGCGACAATACCTTTAAGAGACAAGACCTCGAAGATCCCCTCTGTCTTGAAAATGAGACTACAACCATGGTCCGACCGGAGGAACCTCTCCAAGTCGGTTCCTCTACAGTTCCCCTCTCCACAAGTGACAATTCATACCGACGCGTCTCTGAGTGGTTGGGGGGGTTACTCCCAACATCAGATGTTTCAGGGCTCTTGGTCACCCGCCATGAGACAGTTCCATATCAATGTTCTCGAAGCCATGGCGGTGTTCTTGACCCTGAAGAGAATCTCCCCTCCGAGGTCGACCCACATCAGAGTAGTCTCAGACAGCACGGCCGTAGTCCACTGCCTCAACAGGGGGGTCCAAATCACCCAACCTGAATCAGATCCTGGTCACTATCTTCACCTTGGCAGCCGACAAAGACTGGTTCCTGTCAGCAACTCACCTAGCAGGAGTCCAGAATGTGATAGCAGACGCATTATCCAGGACGAGCCCACTGGAATCTGAGTGGTCCCTGGACATGCACTCCTTCCGGTGGATACTCAGGCTGGTTCCAGGTCTCCAGGTAGATCTATTCGCGACCCGACTCAATCACAAGCTCCCATGTTATGTGACACCGAACCTGGACCCTCAGGCTTATGCCATGGACGCATTAACCCTGGATTGGAACCATTGGCAGAAGATCTTCTTATTCCCTCCAGTGAATCTTCTACTGAAAGTCTTGCACAAACTCCGCTCCTTCAACGGGGCAGTAGCTTTAGTAGCACCTCACTGGCCAAAGAGCAGTTGGTTTCCTCTCCTCCTCGAGTTGAAACTCCGTCCCTTCCGGATCCCATTCCCCAAACTGACCCAGGTGGTCCAAACACGGACTGTGTCAGATTCCTCAAGGATAGCCAAAACCCTAACTTTGTGGATTTCATGAAGTTTGCGGCACGTAGGGACGCAAACATCGACCCAGATAATGTCCTCTTTATAGAATCAGACAAAAGGGACTCAACGATTCGCCAATATGATTCGGCGGTTAAGAAACTAGTGGATTTCTTAAGGACTTCAGACCATTCGGTTATGACTCCTAATTTAGCCATCTCCTTCTTTAGGTCCATTTTTGACAAAGGCCTAGCAGCTAGCACTATAACCACCATTAAGTCAGCTCTGAGGAAAGTCTTCCTGGTTGGGTTTAACATTAACCTGGCGGAGTCTTATTTCTCATCTATTCCAAAAGCATGTGCTAGGCTTCGACCTTCGGTCGGTCCGTCCTCAAAAGGTCTCTTGGTCTCTAAATGATGTCCTCAAACTGGCCTCCGACACGGACAACGAATCCTGCTCTTATATCACTCTTCTTAGGAAGACTTTATTTCTAACAGCTTTGGCCTCGGGTTCCAGAATCTCAGAACTAGCAGCTCTCTCACGAAACTCAGAGAACATGGATTTCCTCCCTTCAGGTGAGGTACTTCTTTCACCAGACAGGGCGTTCCTAGCTAAGAACGAGGACCCCCAAAATAGGTGGTCCCCTTGGAAGATTATTCCTCTTCTCCAAGATACTTCTCTATGTCCAGTCACCACTCTCAGGGCCTTTTTAGCCAGGACTGCTACCCGATCGTCTGGCCCCTTGTTTATCAGAGAACAAGGAGGTACCATTTCCATACGTGGCATTAGGCAACAGATCCTATACTTCATTAAACAAGCCAATCCGGGATCATTTCCCCATGCTCATGATATCCGATCGATAGCTACCTCCATCAACTATTTCCAGAATATGGACTTTGATAACCTTAAGAAGTACACGGGTTGGAAATCTCCTATGGTCTTCAAACGCCACTATCTAAAGAACTTACAGGCTCTTAAATACCCAACGGTTGCAGCTGGGAGCCTTATCTCTCCCCATTGATCTTTTGTTCTTCCTTTCATCCATCTCTTCTCTTCTCCCTCCTACCCGCCACTCGCACCACGACGCCGCTTTCTTGGTGGTTCGTTAGCCCTAAGTGTATTACATATTAGGTTAATATGATTGTAACTATTATTGGTTTTCCGTTGTTATAAAGTTGGGATATTCTTAGCCATGTCAGTTTTGTTGCATGTTTTCCTCTGATACTCAGAGGTTTCCTTGTTATCATGTTTGTTTATCCTTACTCTCACTATGCCCTGTGGCTAGTTTATATTTTATGCCTACTTACCTTAATTATATATGATTTTCTTTACATGGTGTTGTTTCTCTCCCCTTATTAAATTAGTAGTTATTGTTGGGCTTGGAAGGCATTCTCTGGTACATTTTCACCGGGCGCCACAGGTTCGACCCAGAAAAGGGATTTTGACGAAGGAAAAATCTATTTCTGGGGAGAGACCTGTGGCGCCCGGTGAAACCCTTCCCCTTATTTTACACGATCCCACCCTTTCCTTTCCAAGCCATCATGGCCAATACAGAAGGATGTTGTTCAGATGGCGCTCGCGTCGTGGCGTGGGTGGTGCGGCGATGGGGGTGTGTCTAGGGCCTCTGTATCGGCCCATCCCTTTGGCGAAGGAATTAACTAAATGGAAGACAACCTGTGAATAGTGGATTTCACGCGCCTTTGCTTTATACACGACACCCAAAAGGTGCTCACGCGAGGGTTGTAACCTCAGCATTCCATGCTTTTATCTTTCTCTGGTATAATTGGAAGGTTTTTATCAGAAAAGATATACAAGAAGGACTTTTCACCGGGCGCCACAGGTCTCTCCCCAGAAATAGATTTTTCCTTCGTCAAAATCCCTTTTTTATAGCAACAAAAGTATCATCTTTTCAAAAAAAAAGTTTAGGGGTAGGTAAATGAGTGACTGAATTTTTTTTTTTTTTTATAGAATATTGTATAGTCACCCAACAAAAATGTGTTGAAGGGTCTTTTCTTGATAGCAGAGTTCTGTCGAAAATTTACAAGAAATATATCCATTGCTGAGTATGGTATCTACGAATGAAAATTTCAGAAATTTTATAAAAGGAATACAGAGATATGCCAGCTTGACTGTCAAATATGCTCACAAAATGGCCACAAACCACACCACCTAGTATGGCCAATCTGCTACCGAAACTTTGAAAGGTATGTCAATATGCAGTGAGTGAGTTCACTTAGATAATTGTTCAAGGATTTGCATGAAATATTATGGTAGCTTGAGTGAAGTTTATAAATCATTTTCCAATAAAAAAAAAAATTATGTATAAGGTATAAAAAACTTATGAAAAAACTGAATATGCATTTTTATGAATTATAGAATGGTAAAAAATACAAATATTTTAGTTGCTTACCTAGAAAAACTAAGCGCACACTGGGCATAACAATTTGATGCTGCAAACAGGTTTCCAACACCTCGCACAGGCTGGAGTCTTCTTTTAATTGTTCTTGGATGGGCAGCTTTGGCATAGAGTTCTATTTGGCAGCTTGACGTGGCCACAGGGATTGACATGTACCAAGTCAAGTTGCTGAAGCTTAAAAGTGTCAAGCCTTACTTGCCATCCCTGGGGGCATCATTACCCTTATGATGGTATTGACTTTTATGAGGAGGAAGACTAACATTGGAATGCACGAGTATTTCCTACAGAATTTAGTCATCCAGGAACAATGAATACATCAACACCCCCTGCACTCTATACAGAGAATGTGGGACCTCGTGGCATAATGCGGGGGTGAACATGGGGTGAATAGCTGTGTTAGGCTCTTTATGCCATAGTGTACCATTACAACATTGCACCATGTCTTCCTCTATATGGCATATTGGCGCTCCTCTAGCTGGCTGGAGTTCACCCCTCCTCCTGCCTCCTGTCCTCTACTGGGGTAAGCAGCTTCTCCTGAGGGGGGGATTGAGGCATGTGAGATTGACGCCGATGGAGATTTTGTAAACAGACACACTAGCCCGCTTATCTTAGGCCACGAATCCTAGCACAAACCTTAGAGAACATGTTTGAGTTTGACCTCTTGAGTTTGACCTCTGACATTCACTTTAAAGTGTTTTGGCGAGAATTTCATCATGCCAAAGAGGAAAAGACAATTTCAACATCCTGCTAACATAGGGAAGAAAATTTGCTTTAATAAGAGTTCTGAAGTGGGTAATATCGGCGAAATCAGCAGAGTTAATGTAGAGAGATTATGAAGGAGCCACTGTTTCACCCTAAGTAGCAAGATGTTGAGCAAAGGAATCTACGTTTATGATTAAATTATGATAAGTAACTTTTGGTTTATCAAAAAGGAACAAAATATGATAATGATTTAGTAATATTGTTTTTGTAAAAATAGAAAATAAAACCGAATACCCGGATTCCAAAACTATACTTATTGACCTTCAAATTCTATCTTCTCCCTTAGTTTTAGACATGCCATAGAACCAATCTTGTATATAGCTTAGGAAGACAATCATTTTGCCCTTTTTTCCAATTTTTTTCATATTTTCTCTTTTGATTTTTAGGGTTCATTTTGTTACCATAATGAAAAAATTCATATCTGGCAAAAAAAACGACAAGACAAAACTGAAGGTCAGAGGCAAATATCCAGTGCAGTTTGGAGATGTCCTAAGTCATCTTATTTAAGTGGTATGAATGTCAAAGTCCTGTCCTGAAAAATGGCATTAGCCAGCCGACCGGCCCACCTTAAATACGAGGCCCCCAAGAATACAATAAGCTCCCGAGACACATTAGAATGATTAGATTAAGGCTTTCAAGAGGAAACCGAAGACTTTCTTGTTCAGTGTGCTTCAATACTGACTAACACTAAAAGAGCAATAAGCAGTGTACAATGTTCAATGCTTTGAAACTAACATGATAAAAGTTGAATGAAACTACCGACTTAGCTGGCAAGTCTAAAACAGAAGGATGACCTGGAGAGCGCGAGTAGTAGGTGTCGGTGGGGTAACCCAACTGTATTCTCTAGGGCCTGTCACGGCCCTCCCCTTTGATGAAGGGATTATCTAAATGGAAGACAGCCTGTGAATAGTGGTTTACATACGCCCTTGTTAAATACACGACACCAACAAGGTGCTCGCGCGAGGGTTGTAACCTCTGCATTCCATGTTTTTATCTTTCTCTAGTATATTTGGAAGATTTATATTAGAAAAGTGTAAAGAAGGACCCTTTTCACCGGGCGTCACAGGTCTCTCCCCAGAAATAGATTTTTCCTTCGTCAAAATCCCTTTATGGTGGTGGGAAAGAAAAACAGCATAAGAAATATGGGCAATATTCAAATAAACAAGTAATAACCATCACGATATCTAGTAAAGTTCGTGATCTAGGGGTATCTCTTGACAGTAACTTTCTTTCAATACCCAAAAATATAATGTAAAAACTGCTGGTCATCTTAGAAATATTGCTTTTATAAAGAAGTACCTTGATAAACATTCTGTAAAAAAACTTGATAAACTAATTACCAGGATTGACTACTGTAAGCATCTACAATTTACCATTAAGTACAACTTAAAAAATTACTGAACAATACAGAAGACAGACTGATAAAAGGTGTACCACCTCTATAAAGGATCACTCTTATACCAATTGATTTTCATGCCTATTAAAGCAAGAAGAGTTTAAAAGTATGCACAATAATCCATCAAGTTATCAGAGCCAGATATAGAAAATTTAAGATTTTCTACATAGTGCAGCCAACTAATCGTGTTGACACTAGAACCGACCGTTTCAAATTACTGGAACTTGATGTATGTCTACTGTAGTCTCTCTAGCCTTCAATCCTGGATAGGTATCATTATTTCACGAACTTGTAAAGGTATCAATTGGTCGACAGATTCTTACAACAAAATTCATGTAAATTTCTTTTGAGCAAATTCAAACCTTTTCCATAAAAATAAACTAGGAACAATCTAAACTATTGAAAAAGAAAAAAGCCATGTTTAGAATAAATACTTATTGCAAATAAAATAAGTATACAAAAGAAATTATCAAACCTTTTTCATAAAAAGAAACTAGGAACAATCTAAACTATTGAAAAAAAAAAAGCCATGTTTAGAATAAATACTTATTGCAAATAAAATAAGTATACAAAAGAAATTACTAAAATATTCACCAAAAATTTAATTGTGAAAATCAACAGAATATTCTAACTTACTCTAGGATACTTGAACATTGTTGAGATCTGGGGGGGGGGGGGGGAAACCCACATGGAGCATTTCCCAAAATGAAAAAAGTTTTTTGACAAAAAGAAAAATAAACAAGTTTTCAAAAATTCTTTGGGGGTAGGTAAATGACAGGGGACATTTTTTTTATACTGTATATACATTATTATATTGTCCAACAAAAATGAGTTGTATAAAGGGGGAATTTTTTTTTTCTTTTCATATAGTTGTCATAAAAATTTCCAAGGAAAATTCTTACATCTATTGCCGAGTATAGTATCTATGCATGAAAATAATTAAAAGACTACATAGATCTATGCCAGCTTACTTGTCGGACATCCTTAAAAAATGGCCACAACCCACACAAGGCTAAATCAGCTACCTGAAAACGAGAGAGATATGCAGATATCAGCGTGTTAATTACTCATGTAAGAGTTCAAGGATTTGCATAAAAATAGTATGGTAGCCAGAATTATGATTGTCAATTATTTTGCAATCAAAAAAATAAATTAACTTATAAAATGTACAAATTTACAAAAACAGGAAAAATTATAAACTTATGAAAACAATGGATAATGCATTTTTAGGAATTATACAATGGTAATAAATATTTTAGTTTATTACCTACAACCACCATCAAGCACAAAAGATTGGTGTTGCAGACACGGGTTTCCAACACCTCAAACAGGCTGTGGTTGTCTTTCAATCGTTCTTGGATGGGCAGCTTTGGCATAGTTCTTTTCGGCAGCTTGACGTGGCCACAGGGCTTAACAGGACCGGAGTCAAGTTGCTGAAGCTTGAAAATGTCAAGCCTTATTTGACATCCTTGAGAGCAACATTACCCTTATGATGGTATTGACCTCCAAGAAGAGCAAGACAAACATTGGAATGCACAACTATTTCCTGCAGGATTTAGTCATCCAGGAACAAAGAAAAACACGCCTCGCACCCTATACAGAGGACGTGGGACCTCCTGGCTCTATGCGGGGCTGAACGTAGGAAGAGCCAAGTTAGGCTCTTCATACCATAGTGTATCATCACGACCTTAAACCATGTCTTCCTCTATAAGACGTATTGGCACTTCTCTGGCTGGCTGAATTTCCACCCCCATCTCCTCCTCTTACTAGACTCCATTGGCATAAGCCGCTCCTTGGGGGGGGGGGGGTGTTAAGGCACGCACTGATGCACCAGACCCCCCTCATTCACAGACGCACTAGCCCACATCATCATCCCCTCACCCTCCGTGTTTACAAAGGGAACTGTTAACAGCCAACAACTCCTCCAACTCTGCTATATCCAACTCGTCGTCTTCCGAGATGTCAGTAACTTACAAGTCATCATCACCTCACTAGCTCAAGTAGAGAGTTGATTTGATCATAACCCAAACTGTGTTGACGCTTGGCCATAACTGATGGTATCTGAAAACTGCCAAAGGAGAATTAGCACTAAAAAAAAAATACGATACATGGCAAAATATGATATTTTAAGCCAGCACTCAGGTCAGGCATCCGGTGTAGAAACCATTCACATACTTTATAACATCCTTTTTTAATACATGTATAAACACTAATGCACAAGCAATTATGTAAAACTTTGAAAATTGACATTTACTTGAATACTAGATTCGATGAGTATCTCGACCCTAGGGTATCTAAAATATGACAATGATGATAGCAGGGAAGAATGGCTCCTGATCCAACTGCTGCATGCACGGAACCGAGGTCTCAGGTCTATATGACACGCAACCGGTACAGGAAAAATTATGGGAAAAAATTTAGTTTTTAGGGAAACTCTGGGTCGTATACGACCCATCGCACCTATCCAGGGTTTGGACCCTACCAGTATGCCATAGTGTATATAAGGGTATAGGAAGAAAAAAAAGAAATTCACTGTACTTAGTATAGCAATGGAGAATGCATGTACAAATAGTCAAAATTCTTCTACTTCCATAGTTACATGATAATTAATAAAAGTAACTCAAACTCATGGGCCCCTACAAGAAAATGCAGTATTTCTTATCGTAAATTGAACGTTATTACATTTTATTAAAAATTGTGAGCAATGGCATCTGTATAACTCAAGAGTCACAACACCACGTATTACACGGTAATTACACCCTTCGGCCGTCAGTCCTAGCCCAAACCTCAGAGTACACGCTCTAGTTTTTTTTTTGTCTGTTTTGGCAAGAAGTTCATCATGCCAAAGAGGAAAACAAATTCAACAGCTTGCTAACAAAGGAAATTTGCTCTAATCACAGTTCAGAAATTGGTAATATCTGCAAAATCAGTAGAATTAATTAAGGAGAGAGATTATGAAGGAGCCACCGTCACTCCTAAAGTAGCAAGATATTGAGTAAATGGATCTTCATGATTAAATTACGACAAGAGTAATTTTTGGTTTATTAATATCCAAAAAGGAACAAAATTCATAATCATGATTTAGTAATATTTCCTTTGTAAAAAAAAAAGAAAAACTGAATGCCCATATCTCAAAACTAGACTTGTTGACCTACAAATCCTATCTTCACCCTTAGTTTCGAAGATATTGCATAACAGTAACAGAGGAGAAGAACTTTGTAATGGCTCCTCCCATATCTTGCCACCAACTTCCCCCTCGAAGCGTAAACGCTATGTGGGGTGCAGATAGCAATGTGGCATGTCAAGAATACGTCCAGTTATATTGCAATATCCTAAAAGGCAACTTAAAAGATATTCACGCCAGAAGTTAGAGTTCTGGGGACCTTTAGTTTAATTCTCTGGGAATATCCACTGTAGTCAAATATACCCTAGGAAGCTACTGAAGGAACCTTCCATCAGGACGAAATGGCCTGAGCCCAAAAATATGGTACATAACTCAAGAAACTCAAATGTTGCCCTTTTTCCCAATTATTGTTTCGTATTTTTTTAACTTTCCCCTGCTTTTTAGGGCATTTCTTACTATAATGAAAAATTCATTTCTGGCAAAAAAAGAATTACTTTAAAAAACTATTTGATTGGAGGTCTACATCAGGTCTATAGGGTATCAATCCCAGTTCTTACCAAGGGAGGATATAGAATTTGAAAAACTAATTTTCAAGATACATATTCCTGGCATCACAAAACCGAAGGTCCGAGGCAAAAATCCTAAGCAGTCTGGAAGATTTCCTAAGTCACCTTATTAAGTGGTATGAATGTCAAATACTTTCCTTAAAGAACGACATTAGCCGGCTGGCCCCCCTTAAATATGCAGCCCTGAGACTACAAGCTCCCAAGATGCATCTGAATGATTAGATTAAGGCTTTCAAGAGGAAACTGAAGACTGTTCTGCAAATTCTTCGATACTAACTGTAAAGAGCAGTATGTGGTGTGCAATGATGAACGCTTTAGAACGAACATAAAATGACTGGAGGGCTGCAGAGTAGTATTTTCTTGCTGTATCGACTGGAAAAACAGCCTTTTGATTAAAGTAAAAATAAAAACACTAACAAAACAATGCTTACCTAACTTGCCTATTACAAGTAGGGCCAGCAGGAGCAAAGTTTTGGTCGTAAGATCATCTTCGAGCTGATCATATTACGTACTATGAAAAAATAAGTTTCCACACTTTTAAAAATGGTGGAATTTGTGTCTATACTTCCACTGCTTCAACAAGCAACAGCTTTAGAGCACTAAAGCCTACCCATTACTATACAGTATTAGGGAGCAAACTTCAATCTTTTTCATTAAGTACCGAACTTTTAATAACCACATACTGTATTTAGAATCACTAAGCTTGAAAAATTATTAGATTCATACACAAAGTTCCAACACCAAGTTTCCTAGTAAAGTGCATTTATGTTATTCTTAAGAATGCACTATTTTGCCCAATTAATTTATTCCCTTAGTTTTATAAGTTTTGAAAATTTCAATTTAATTGACAAGATGCCTCTACAACTTCCAAGAAATTAGTTGAACCTGCTTTTTGTTTGGAGCAACATTGATACTGGACGGACACCCTCAATTCTTCAGCACAAACTTACCTCAGCTTGTGTGTGGTCTTTATTCTTTCATTTCTACCTGCAGGTAGAAGCGAAGAGTAGGGGCTTCTATCAGCATCTTATTTGTTGCCACCCAGTCACCATCTATCTTTTGGCAGAAAAATGTTACGGCTGTTCCTCAAGGGATAATAGGCTGCATATGGTGCCACCCTGTCCGCATCTTCACCACCTCACTGCAGAAATTCTTTATGGCTTTTCCTGAGAAGTGTTTGGCCATTGCCTCCTGACAACCTGAAATATAAAGCCTTTTTTTGTAGAAAAGATGTAGACTTGGTAAAGTCTATATTGGCTACATCATGACCTAACCTAGGGCAATCTCTGGAATCCGTGCTCAAATGTAAGCATTACTAAAACTAAAAACCAATACTGTTACATGTAGCATATGATTTAACATTGTCAATATACTTTGTGGAAATTTCAGTTATAGAAATATACGAACTACACAATCTCAAATGACTAGTCAAAAGCAGCCCACACACAAATTGCATTAATTCACACCCAGGCTACAGTTACCATGAATTATTTGATAAAGTACTTGCAGATATTGCAACTCAATGCATCACTTGTGCAGTAATTTTACAGAAGGACTTGCATAACACTTGACATTATGAGTTCATAAATTATTCACATTTACAAGCCTCAATGAGGAGCACCAGAATAAGGTTAAGTATGCAGGGTCATCACATTAACTATTTCAATGCTTTGGGGCTTCAGAATAGCTTTAACTATGAAAACATGAATACACAAAATTGAGCTGTTTACTTCCTAAAATTCCTTTACACCTTCGTCAGTTCTTCTTGCAAGTACTATGACTGCACACTTTCTAGAAGTCTTTCGCTAAATGCAAGTGCTTAACATAGACATCGGTTGTAGACAAAGTACAAATTCTATTGACAAGTGACCCATAAGCTGAAACGAAGATCAGCTACACTACCTTACCAGGAGATAAATCTCTAGGGGGTTATAACTAGGTGTCTACTAAAGGCAATTATTACATAATCATATTGGAGTATATTACTAATTCCTTTACAGTATTTTCAATTGCAGTACTATAAATACAGGTCATGTCATTTGCTGCAAATTTCACTAAATGATCTGCAGCATTTACAGTATTAAGACTCCTTCATACAACTTACAAATATTTTCTATAAAACATGGATGCAATGTTTAGATGTATATAAAGTCAGCCCTTGAAGCTAAGCTATTTTAAAAACCACTAACTAGGTCACTCACCAGCAGCTTTATTTGCTCCACAAAACAACTACTAGTACTTTTTTGTCTGCATCTTTTCCCACTTTCATGTGGGGTCGATGTTTCTGGCCAGCGTTCTCCATCTACCTCTGTCCCACACTTCATCACCAGTTAATCCCTTTGAGGTCAGCCAGCTCTCGCCCTTTTCCAGTCATTGTCCCCACATTCTGAGTTGCTAATCCCATCTTCATATTTTCCTCTGAGCTTGCCTCTTTAACACCGCCCACCCATGAATGGGTAGCCCTTGCCGATTTTTCGGAGGGATCAGGCGAGGTCCCAACGCGTCGCCTACGGGGAACGCCCTAACCCGAGTTTTATTTTCACAATTTTCACTAGCGATATTTGTTCTGGCTTATTTTTCATGGCCAGATGCCTTTCCTGCCGCCAACCCTCCCCATTTACCCGGTCTTGGGACTGCCACCAAGTTGTGGCTGGGTTTTGCTACACAAAACACTAGGATTAATGAATGTTCAGGACACCGCACTGACAATTTCCAGGGAACCATTTACAAACATTTTGAATCCTTGCTAGTTGATGGTTATCTTAAAATTCTTCAATGTTAAATTAGCCCATTTGGATATATTTAATTTTCAACGCAGTTAATACTAAAATTGCTGTAATCCAAAATATGGCAACGTTCTGGATTTTAATTTAATAGGCAGCTACACCTAAGATACAATTAAGTTCTGCAGGCTTTCGCCAACATTGACACTAAGCAAATATGTGCTTAGAAAACAGAATTCAGTATCAAGGAATTTGGGCCACATTCGGCCTACAAGGAGATCAGAGAAGCCATTCATTGTAGGAGTGACTTAGAAAAATAAGCTTCAAGATAAAAGAAAATCAATACTTACAAAGGACCATAATGCTCACTTATCTACAGTACAAGATTTGAGGTTGTGCACTTGTGGTTCAAGGGATCCTGTAATGGAAAGTCCAGTCCTATCTAGATCACAGGGTTTGTTTCAAATGAAACTACCAGTTTCATGTCATTAGCCCTGTTAAATTATGGATTGCTGCAGGTCATAAGTTCAAGTACAGAATTTTGTTATTTTCCAAACCCAGAAGTAAATGCAACAAACTTATATCCAGGATTGACTACTGTGACTCCATCTACTGCAATTTAGCTAAAGTATAACTTGAATCACAAAACAATAGAGGAGCAAGACCAATAAAAGGTGTACCACCAAGAAAAGATCACTCCTATACCAACTGAGGTACACTGGCTGCCTATGAAAGCCAAAATAGAGCTCAAAATAGGCACAATGAACCATAAAGTTATCAGAACTGGACATCCAAAATGTCCAAAAGTATTTCTACATTGTGCAGCCACCATCATGTTGACAGGAGAATAGTTAGATGGTTAAAACTATTGGAACTTAGATGTCTACTGTAAGTTCTAGATACCTAGATAGGTATCGTTATTTCACGAATATTAGTTAGATGGTTAAAACTATTGGAACTTAGATGTCTACTGTAAGTTCTAGATACCTAGATAGGTATCGTTATTTCACGAATATTAGAGGTATCAATGGGTCGACAACCCCAACAAAAACTTTACAAATTTAATTTTTGAGCTAATTTATAACCTTTTAATATAAAAAAAAAACTTTAAAGAATTCTCTATACTACTGAAAAAGTAAATAAAAGCAAAGTTTAAAATGAATATTACAAATAATAAGTATAAAAAAATGTCACCAAAAATTAAAATGAAAATAAACCAAGAATAAGTCACCAAAAATTCAAATATGAAAATAGACCAAGAATATTTCAACTTATTTCAGGATACTTAAGCACTATTTGTTGAGATCCAGGGGGAGGGGGGGGGGAACTATTAAGGAACATTTCCTGAAATGAGGAAAAAAGTAAAAGTTTTCAAGGCAAAAGAAATCTATAGTGATTTCAGAAATCTTTTGGGGTTGGTGAATTAGAGTGGTTGAATTTACTATAGAATATTGTATTATCATCCAACAAAAATGTATTATATAAAAAGGATTTTTTTGTTTGATAGCTTGAGTTCTATCAGAACTTCCAAGAAAAATCCTTATATCCATTGCTGCGTATGGTATCTATGCATGGGAAAAAAAAAAAAAGAATACATAGAACTATACCAGCTTACCTACCGGATATGCTCACAAAATGGCTGCAAACCACAACACCCCGTATGACTAAATCTGCTACCTGAAATGGAAAATGATACGTTAATAGTAGGGTGTTATTTACTTATATAATTGTTAAAGGATTTCCATAAAAATATTGTGGTAGCTAGAATGAAAGTTTAATTTTTTTGCAATTAAAAAAAATGATATGCAATATCCCTAAAGGTGAAAGTTAGGGATATTCGCGCCAGGAGTTAGAATTCTGGTAAAATTAAGGTAAAATTCTCTGGGATATATCACTGTAGTCAAATATAACACAGGAAGCAACTTTAAAAGGAACTTCCATCAGGACGACATGGCTACCGCACCCAAAAATAGATTTTTCGCTTCGCTCAAAATCAGTTTATTCAAGGAACAAATCTGCAAAAACAAAATTATAAACTATTATGGAAACAATGGATGTGCATTTATTATAAAATGGTAAAAAAAAAAAATAATAGTTTCTTACCTACCGCAACCATCAAGCACACACTGGGCACAACATAGTTTGGTGCTACAGAGGTTTCCGACACCTCAAACAGGCTAGCTTTGTCTTGTATCTTTCTTGGATAGGCAGCTTTAGCCTATACTTTTTGGCAGCTTGGCGTGGCCACAGGGATTGATAGGTCCGAGGTAAGCTTGAAAGTGTCAAGCATTAGTTAATGTCCCTAACGGCAACATTACCCTTATGATGGTACTAACCTCTTAAAGCAAGACTTTCTTGCAGGATTTCATCATTCAGGAACAAAGAAAATAATACTCCTCGCACTATACAGACGACGTGGGACCTCCTGGCTCAATGCAGGGGGTGAACATGGAGGGAAGAGCAGGGTTAGGTTCTTTATGCCCGTGTACCATCACCACCTTGCACCATGCTCCTCTGGCTAGCTGGAGTTCACTTCTTCCTACTCCTACACCTCTATCATCCATTGGGGTAAGCCCCTTCTCGTCCACTGGGGGTTTAGCCGTTTTTACTAAAGGGGGTAAGGCGCACAAGGTTGACGCTGATGGCAATGTATACACCGACGCACTAGCCCGCTCATCATCCTCCTCACCCTCCGTGTTTACAAAGGTACTCAGCAGCAGACTCATCCTCCTCTAACACTTTCCTCCAACTCCTTGTCATCCGGGATGTCAGTGACTTCCAGATTATCATGTACATCACTAGCCCAGGTACAAGACTATTTGATCATAACCCAGAGTGTGTTGATGCTTGGCCATGATTGATGAAAACTGAAATATGCAAAAAGGAAAATAGGCATTCATAGAAAAATACAATACATGGCAATATAGGGCATTTCAGCCCGCTCTCAGTATAGAAACCATTCACAACCTTAACAACAATCCTTTTTTATAAATGTCTAAACAATTGCACATGCAATCGTGTAAAAAATTTTATATTTGAAAACTTACTTGAATTCTGGATTCAATGAGTATCTCTTCCCTAGGGTATCTCACAAATATGAGAAGGCAGATAGCTGGAAGAAATGCCTCCTGATCAGACTGCTGCACATGGAACTGAGGACTGGCTAAATCACGCTAACTAGTACAGAAAGAATTATGGGGAAAAAACTAGTTTTTAGGGAAACACTGGGTTGTATGCAACCCATCACACCAATCCAGGGTTAATAGGCCCAGCCAGTATGCCAACATATGCGGGTATAGGAAGCAATAAAACCCTGAAAAAATTCACTGAGCTTCATATGGCAATGGAGACTGCATATACAAAGTCAAAATTCCTCTTTCATAGTTACAGTGTAATAAGTAAAAGTAACAAACCAAAAAAAATTGTTCAAGAAAATGCAGTATTTCTTCTGTTGCCAGGTATTTTGATAGTCATTACATCTATTATAAAACAAATTGTGAGTAATGGCATCGGTAAATTCCATGAGTCACAAGACATGTATTACACGGTAATTACACCCTTCAGCCGTCAGTCCGAGCACAAACCTAGAGTACACGTTTTGACTGACCTCTGACATTCGCTCTTACATCTTCCTCAGTTTCAGCAAGAATTTCATCATGCCAAAGAGGAAAAGAACTTCATCTCACTAACATAAGAAGAAAATTTACTAATAAGTTTACTCTTAAGAGTTCAGAAGTGAGTAATAAAACAGTGAAATAAGCGGAGTTAGTGAAAGATTGTTTAGAGAGATTATTACACCCTTCAGCCATCAGTCCAAGCACAAACCCAGAGTACAGGTTCGAGTTTGACTTCTAACATTCACTTTTTTTACATTTCTTAGTTTTGGCAAGAATTTCATCATGCCAAAGAGGGAAAGAACTTCCATCTTGCTAACAAAAGGAAAAGGAAAATTTACTCAATAAATTTACTTTAATATTAGAGTTCAGAAGAAGGGTAATCTCAACGAAATCAGCATAGTTAGTGAAGGAGAGAGATTATGAAGGAGTGACCCTCTCTCCTAAAGTAGCAAGATAATGAGCAAAGGAATCTAAGGGATTAAATGGTAACTGCTTTGGTTTATTAATATCCAAAATAAGGTACAAAATTTATAACAATCATAATTTAGTAATATTGTCTTTGTAAAAATACAAAAATACTTTGAATGCCTGTATCTCAAAACTACTGTATACTTATTGACAAATTTTATCCTGTCTCTAGCTTTCAAGATATAGCATACAAATTGTATATAATTTACAGACAAAATCTAATATTGGTTTTTTCCAGTATTTTCTTTATTTTTTTCCCAAATTTTTAGGGTATTTTTTTACCATAACGAAAAAATTCATGTCAAAATAAATGACATGAAAAGAATTCATATCAAGCAAAAAATGACATGAAAACTTCATTTGATTGGAGGTCTACATCAGGTCTATATAGGGTAGTAATCACAGGTCCTAATATTAATTATCAAGGGAGGAGATAGAATTTGAAAAACAAATTTTCAGGATAAATCGCCCCGGCATCACAAAACCAAGGGCCGGAGGAAAAAATCCCATGCAGTTTGCAGATGTCCTAAGTCACCTTATAACGTGGGATGAATGTCAGTACTGTCCTTAAAAACGGCATTAGCTGGCGGGCCCCCTTAAATATGCAGCCCTGAGGCTATACAAAAAGCTCCCAAAGACATCAGAATGATTAGATTAAGACTTTCAAATAGAAACCGAAGACTTTCCTGCGAGTGCTTTGATACTGGCTAACAGTAAATAAGCAATATGTGGTGTGCAATGTTGAACGCTTTCAAACTAACACGATAAAATGACTGGAGGTCCTGTAGAGTAGGGTTTTCTTGCTGTATAGGACAGGAAAAAAAAACCCTATGAGTAAATTAAAATAAAACTATTTACACAAACCTATGCATGCCTAACTTGCCTATATACAAGTAGGTGTAACAGGAGCAAAATTTTGACTGCAAGACTATCTTAGAACTAGTCATTACCGTAAAAATGTAAGTTTCCGCACTTAAAAATAGTGGAATTAGTGTCCATACTTCAACAGGCAACCAGCAATATCTTCAGAGGACTAACATTACCCAAGAAAGTTACAGACTAAAGCCTACCCGTTACTATATTAGCGAGTGAACGTCAACCTTTTTCCTAAAGTACCGAACTTTAATAACCACAAATTTAGAAGAACTAAGCTTTAAAATAAATCAGCACATTTCTACATTAAGTTCTAACACCAAGTTTCCTAATTCAGTTGAAGTGCAGTTATGAGCCAAAGGAAGTTAAGACTTTTAAGGCTTATGGTTCATCATGTGTGGTGCACCAAATCCATACCCTTTGAGATTCTAAGGTTTATTATGCAGCAATACAACTTTTGTAATGAAATTTAAAATTTTCAACTAAAGCCATAAAAGTTCTATTAAAACCTTCGAGGACATTTGCATAAACTGGTACAGCAACATCGCAAAAGTTATAAAGACAGTTTTCCAATTATCAAATTTCAAGAAACAAATAGGCAACCACTACAATTAGGGGCATTCAGTTCTCAAGTCACAAGACTTCATTTTATATAAAAAGATTAAGAATTCAAATGCATTCAATAATCTTATACAAATGAGGCTTAATGCATGGAAAACTTAAGATTTAAACTAAAACCTTTTCTTCTAAATTTGATTTTTAAGAACTGGCAGTATTCTGACCAATTCATTTATTACATTGTTTCATAAGTTTTATAAGTCAATTAGTTGACAGGATCCCTCTACATCAAGAAAATTATAAGAACCTGGTTTTAGTTTGGGGCAACATTGCTACTGGATAGATACCCACAATAATTCCTTCAGCACCAACTTACCTCTGCTGGTTTGCAGATCTTATTCTTTCACTTCTACCTGCAGGTAGAATGGAAGAGTTAAAGGGGCTTGTATCGGAATTTTATATGGTGCCACCGGGTAAGCGTCTATCTTTCTGCAGAATTACGTCTGTTTCTCAAGGGATCATAGGGGCTTATATCGGCACTGTATATGGTGCCACCCTGTCAGCATTGTCGCCTTACTGCAGAAAATCTTTATGGCAACTTTTGAGGGGCCATAGGCCGTTGCCCCGATAACCTGAAATGAAGCAGGTTTTTGTAGAAAAGATGGAGACTGGGGAAAGTCTAAAATGAATGTATCATCACCTAATCTAGGGCACTCTGGAACCCTTACTCAAATGTATGAATTACCAACACTTAATAAAACTCAAATACCATTACATGTAGCATAGGACTGACAAATTGCCATTCGACTTCGTGGAAATTTCACCGGTATAGAAAAATATGAACTACACTAAATATCCTAACTGCCGAATCAACAGCAGCCCACATAATTGCATTAATTCACACCCAGGCTACAGTCGCCATGAATGTTTAGATGAAGGACTTTTAAGTTTTGCAATTCAATGCATCACATCTGCAGTAATTTAACAGTCTTCTACATGATACTGTACTTGACTTTGGAGTTTGTACAAATTATTCATGCATTCACAAGCCTCTATGAGGAACATGAGAATAGGGTTAAATATGCATGGTCATCACATTTTTAACTATTCTAATGCTTCGGGGCTTTCGAGTAGTTTAACTAAAAATGCCCGAACACTCAAAAAGCTGTTGCTCACTTCCTAAAATTCCTTTACATCTTGTCAGTTCTTTTTACAAGTATTCTAACTGCACATTTTCAAGTTTTTCACTAAATGAAAGTACATTACATACAAACCGGGTTTAGAAAAAGTACAACTTCTACTGACAAGTGACCCTTGAGCTGAAATATAGATCAGCTACACTACCTTACCAGGAGCCATAAAGAGTTTATAACTTGTGTTCAATGAACTTTGAAAGGGCAATTATCCTAACAATCATACTACAGTATATTGCTAATTCCTTGAGTGTTTCAATTACTGTAAATTCAATTCACATGTGCTGCTAATGTTACTTTTAATAATCCAAAGCTTTTGCAGTATTAAGACCATCACATTTTCTATAAAAATTTTCATGCAATGTTTTGATGCATATTTAAGCAGCCATTAAAGTTGAGCAAAGTGGGTTTAAAAATTTCTGACTAGGTCACCCACTAGTAGCTTTATTTGCAACCCTAGTATTACTTCAAACTTGAAGCATCACTGAACACTAGAATATATGCTCAGAAGACTGAACAGAAAATTTCCTAACTTTAAACATTTTGACTATTTGCTAGTTAATAATGCGTTGACTATTTGCTAGTTTATAATGCTTATTCTATAAATTCTCCATTGTTAAATCAACCTACTTTAGATATTTATTAAAGGAGTTAATACTAAAATTGCTGTAATCCAAATTACAGCAACATTCTGGATTTTAACAATTTAATAGACAGCTATACTTTAGATACTAAATCAAGTCCTGAAGGCTTTGTCCAACATCTGCACTGAGCAAATAAGTGTTTATAAAAAAACAGTAGAATGCAGTTACTTAGCAAACATAACAGCCATTAAAAATACCATTAACACTAATATTCAGGAATTTAGGACATTCAGCTAGTACGGAGATCCGAGAAGCCACTGAGTGTAGGAGTAACTTGGAAAAACTAGGTTTCTAGATAAAAATTCAATACCTACAGTGGACCATGATGTTCACTTACCTACAGTACAAGAGTACAGCTTCTGCACTTATGGTTCTGGGGATTCTGTTAACCCTTTTACCCCCAAAGGACGTACTGGTAAGTTTCACAAAACCCATCCCTTTATCCCCATGGATGTACCGGTACGTCCTTGCAAAAAAATGCTATAAAATTTTTTTTTTCATATTTTTGATTTTTTTTTTTTTTTAGAAAACTCAGGCATTTTCCAAGAGAATGAGACCAACCTGACCTCTGACAAAAATTAAGGCTGTTAGAGCAATTTGAAAAAAATATACTGCAAAATGTGCTGGGAAAAAAATAACCCCTTGGGGGTTAAGGGTTGGAAATTTCCAGAGCCTGGGGGTAAAAGGGTTAAGAAAACGAGTCCAATCCTATCTAATGAATCACAGGATTTGTTTCATTTGGAACCAGTTTCATGTCATTAGCCCCAATAAATAGGTAGATAGCTGCTGGTCAAAAGTTCATGTACAGAATTTTGTATTTTTCCTAACCCAGAAGTGCTTGCAACACCAACTAAGGCAAAATTAAATATTACCAGATCAAAGTGATAAAAGCCATGAACCCTTGCATACTGTTTCCTCGTGTTACACTTCAAATACATCTAAAAATTTGCGAAAGGTTTGAAAGCTGGCAAATGGCTTTGAGAAGTTCTATAATTGAATGCTCATAAGATTTTTTTTTTTCTCTACCCATTAGTTCTAAGGTAAACAGACATTTAACACTAAAGAAAACCAAAACATTATCAAGATGCTATTCGAAATAACCACTCGCAGGAAAACTAAGGATAGTTGTTGATCACTAAATTAAGTTGAAGACAATTCTAACTTTTTAAATACAAGTAACCTTGTTTTTGGTTAGTAATTATTTTCAGACCACTTAACGTACCTTAATATACAAGCAGTATATGACCCTGTAAGATGTTAGGCAAGTTCTAGTTCTTTCATACATTTAGGTTTCCGCTGATTATGCTACAAAACTATTGAAAGAGGTCCTTTATAGGTAGATTTCATATTGCTTTCCACAACCCTAAAACTGGGAACACAGAACACCAACCTTTACAAACTCTGCAAGGGAACCAGTAGAGAGCATACCATGTCATGCCAAGCAGTCTATTTGGCTCTCAACTCCACTGGTTAATTGTATGTATTCTCTTCAAAATTAAATGGATTTATTTCATAGCCCACAGATCCACCAAGGTAAGGTATTTTTAGGATGTTCACAAGCTATTCCAAATTTTACCATGTACTGTACTTGATAGTAGTACATTTCCAATGTACTGCCGCATCGCTTTACTTGGACTTCATCCAAATGGTTACAGATTTATCCTTGGGTTAAATTCAACGTTACTACAAAGTTTGGTTAAAATTGGTACAGTAGTTTTGGTGAAAGTTGCTCTAACAATAATACATTATGAAGGGAATTAACTAAGTTTTCACCTGAAATATTCAGGTTACTGTATACCAATCATTGCCAAACATCTTACAGTATATAATCAACTTATACAACAGTTTTCCCTTTAAAATATAAATACAAGTACCAAACTAAAATCTCAGCCAGTTGTAACATTTTTCAATATGCGAAAATTCTTAATATCATACTAATGCCTTTAGAATCTTACCTGCATTTAATACTGCACAGATGCTTTGATATCTATAATAGGTTCTACATAAGATTTGCATTGGTTGAGTCTGCTGGCTTCACTAAAGGTCTTATCCTTTGTAGTAAGAGGCATTTCCCTACACCTGTAAAATATGAATTTTTTAGATTTACAGGAAATTTATTTCAGCAAGTAATCCTTAGAAATGTTCATGATACATTAAAACCCAGTCTTATTTTCTACAAGCAGTTTACTGCACTGTTCTTAACTACTTTTCATTTAGATATTGTGTAGGTTACAAGACAAATGGTCATTTCACAGAGGTTACTGTATAATATTTTACACTTTCTAAACTTTACATTTATAAACATAAATGAGGACAAATTAAATTGGGGTTAAATACAATGTTCATCACACTGTAGCCTCAATTCTAACTTTGGGGAAACAGTTTCAGTGGGGAAGGTCTTCATGTAGCTAAAACAAATTACTCATTATTAAAAAAACCTTTAGCTCACTTTCAGAAGTAAGCTATTCTGTCACTAATCTAATCAAAGCCAATATAGATAAAACTATTCCATAGTGATTATTCATCTTATATCAATGTAAATATATGTCTGATCATGCCAGGGGAGTATACTGGGCCCAATCTTATTCTGTATCTACAGTATACTATTCGTCTGTCATTACTACAAAAGCATGATGTGAAGTTTTAACTATTTGCAGATACAATTTTACCTCCACAATTGATATAAACTACACCGAATTCTTGCCAATGTTAGGGAATGGATGAAAATTAAAATATAATTAAAATAAAAGTATATGGTGGTTGGAAAGAAAAACCAGCATAAATTTGGGCATTAAAAAAAAAAAAAAAAAAAAGTACAGTATTGACTATCCCATTATCTAATTTGAGATCTAGGTGTACCTCACCTATTAAAGCAAGGATCGAGTAAAATATGCACAAAACCCATTAAGTTATCAGAACTGGGTGTCCAAAGCATCTAAGAATTTCTATATATTGTGCAGCCGAATTGATAACCAATCCACGAGGGTAACTGGGGAATGTCTTAAGTATATGTTGCCTAGGTTAGGTTACCTGGGCAAGGCGAGATCTCTTACCTATATCACCGAAAATGACATACAATTGACGCAGTTAAAGGAAAATTTTATGCATATAAATCTTTACAAATATAAAAATGCCTAAATAGCTTCATTAATAAATTATTAATGCTATTTTAAAAACCGGGAATGTCGTTCTACTAACTAAATAACACACCCAACGAACAACAGCGCCCATGGCACCTCCGGTAACAGGCCTAGCTCCTAATCACAATAAGTTACTCTAATTTCAGTGTGAGACAGGAACTAAAAACACATTGTAAAGATTCAATACTCAACTTCTCAGAAGTGAAAGAAGCTGGAGAATGCATAATAAAATTCTTGAAAATCAATAGAAAATGTCAGATCAATAGGGAACTTGAGCGAAATAGCTACAAGATAAGGAATGTTCGCCATATTGGATATGGCGCTGTTTTGATACTCAATGGTATGATTACTAGGGTAACCTTGATAGGGCTCCCCTTCTATTCTGCCACTTTCCCCTCGAAGCGTTGATTAGGGGTACAGATTGCTATGTGACATGTCATGAATACGTCCTCTGATATCATGCGATATCCTTGAGAGAAATTTAAGGATATTCGCGCCAGGAGTTAGAATTCTGGATACCTTAAGGTAAAATTCTCTGGGGATATCACTGTAGTACATATATCCCTTAGGAAGCTACATATAGGAACTTCCATCAAGACGACATGGCTTGAGCCCAAAAAAGGGATTTTGACGTAGGAAAAATCTATTTCTGGGCGAGGGACCTGTGCCGCCCAGTGAATAAGCTCCTATTAGCACTTATTCTTAGGTAATTTACTGCTAAATATACCAGAGAAAAAATGTAAAGGAGTGCTAGGTTGACTAGCTCGCTCACCTATTGGTGTCGGTATGGAATTGGGCGTATAATCCAGTGGTCCCGCACCATTTAGATTCATCCACGACAAAGACCCCCAATAGAGGAGAGCCGTTCAACCTCACTCGGCACCACCAACTCTGCATCCGCTCAGAACTCAACTCCTTTTTAGCACGCCTGTGTGGTAACCCGCTAGTTTGTGCTCTCGTGTTTTTGCCTTATTTTCCTTGTGATTATGGCTTCTACATCGGTTTCCCAGGAGACACCGTCTAAGTCAAGTACCAAGCTATGTTTTGCTGTGTTTTGAGCAATCTAGATCGTTTAATATTTAAGTTATAAGAGTTTATTCTCTTCGATCATCTCGGTCTTGCTCGATTCGATTTTTCGCTTCGCTCAAAATCCGTTTTAAAGGTATCATGGGTAAACATGACCCATTAAGTACAAAAAAAAATTTTAAGTTCCATTTTTGAGCCAATTCACAATAAATGCTCTAAAATACTGAGAAAGTAAATAAAAGCCAAGTTTAAAATAAAAATTTATTGTAAAAAAAAAAAAAAAACACTTCAGCAAAATTCTGAAGGAAAATAGACTCTAAACCAACAACTTATTCCAGGATACTTGAGCACTATGTTGAGATCCTCAAGGAGAAACCACTATGGAAAGTTTCCTGAAATGAGAAAAAGTAATAAGATTCTGGCAAAAAAATCTATCATGTTTACAAGATTCTTTTGGGATAGGTAAATAACACTGGCTGATTTTTTTTTTTTTAATAGAATATTGTATTGTCATCCAACAAAAAAGGGTCTTAAGTTTTTTTGAGGATCAAGTTCTATCATGAAAATTTCCAAGAAAACTATATCCATTGCTGAGTATGGTATCCATGCATAAAAATCAGAAATTTTATGTATACACAGCTATGCCAGCTTACCTGTCTAATATGCTCACGAAATGGCCGCAAACCACATCACTTTATATGGCCAAATCTGCTACCTGAAACAAATGTCAATTTTAGTGCATTATTCACTTACATATGTATATGTTTTGAGGAATTGACAATAATTTTGCAATTAAAAAATAAAACTATCATACAGTATAAGTTACCATAAAAGGTACAAACTGACAAGAAAAATTATAAATTTATGGAAACTATAGACAACACACATTATGAATTATAGAATGGTAAAAAATACAAAAATTTCAGTTTCTTACCTAGATCAATCATCAAGCACACACTAGGCACAATACAGTTTGGTGCTGCAGACAGGTTTCAGACACCTCAAACAGGCTGTTTTCATCTTGTAATCTTTCTTGGATGGTCAGCTTTGGCATAGTTCTTTTCGGCAGCTTGACGTGGCCATGGGGATTAGCAGGTCCGGGGTCAAGTTGCTGAAGCTCCAAAGTGTCAAGCATTATTTTACATCCCTGAAGGCAACATTGACATTATGATGGTACTGACCTTAAAGAGCAAGACATTTTCATGTGCTACAATTTCCTGCAGGATTTTGTCATCCAGGAATAAAAATGTCAACATCACGCCACGCACTATATAGAGGACGTAGGATCCCCTGGCTCAATGCGGGGGTGCGAACGTGGGGGGAGGGGGGGAAGAGCTGGGTTAGGCTCTACACCAGAGCACCATGTCTCCCTATATAAGATGTATTGGAGCTCCTCTGGCTGGCTGGAGCTGGAGTTCACCCCCCTCTTCCTACTACTATCCTCCACTGGGGTAAGCTGCTCCTGGGGGGGGGTGGTGTTTAAGGTATGTAAGGTTAACGCTGATGGCGATGTGTACACCTACGCACTAGCCCCCTCATCATACACAAATGCACTAGCCCCCTCATCATACACAAATGCACTAGCCTGCTCATCATTCCCCTCACCGTCAGTGTTTACAAAGGGAATTATCTGTGTCACCAACCGATTCATCCTCCTCCAACACTTTCCTCCAACTCCTTGTCGTCCGAGATGTCGGCGACTTCCAGATTAACTAGCTCAATTAGAAGAGCTCATTTTATCATAACCCAGAGTATGTCGACGCTTGGCCATGATTGATGAAAACTGAAAATTGCAAAAATGAAAATTAGTTTTCACAAAAAAAAAACAATGTATGGCATCTCATACACTCATGTCATGCATGCGGTGTAGAAACTACTTCACAAACTTTACAACAAACCTTTTTATATACAGGTATTGCTCTACTTACGACCGAGATTGAGACGAGTCGTAAGTCGAGTTGGCCGTATGTCGAACTAGAAAAGTGAAGTTTCCGTAGATTTATTTTGATAAGTTATGATTCGGCAATCATTTGGATCATATTTTGTCAATATTTTCTTACTGTCTATCATATGCTCTATAAATGCATTATTGTATTCTATTCATCAATTTTGAAGCATTTTACAATCGAGTACTGAAAATTTTGTTTACCTTTGGTTATGATCAGCTGATCTGAAAGTGCTGCTACCTACCGTATCAAAATATGGCGTACATACGTATGGCATATTTTCTTTATCATTTCTTAACTTATTAGAAATATCTTCATGATGAATATTACATCAACGCCAATATGTTACAGGAAATCAGTTTCCATACAGTTCGTCTAATCATTAGGTATAATGCGAAATCGTTGTAGCTCTTTGTGTGTTTGTGCGTGCTCGCTCTCGCAATCGCATACGGGTAGTTCATTTTTAAAGCTTCATACAGTATTGTACTTCAATATTAAGCCTTTATATTTCATTAGACATTACTGTGTTTAATTGTGGTTTATTAAAGAATGTTTTTATTTTATTTTTCAATTTCTTGAGCATATCATTAATCAACAAATACTTAATTTACTTTCGGTTGGCATCAGCTGATCTCAAGGTCACGCTGCCATATACTATTATGAGCACATATGTAGTGCGAATAACACTAATTTATATAATTTTCTTGACATTCTAAATTTCTTCATAAAGCATATTACATCAGCGCCAATATGTTATAGGGAATCACATTTTCCATACAGTTCGTTTATAGACCTTATTACTAGTTATAAAAGGAATACGCTCTCGTGCTCTGTTTATTTTGTTTTCAATTCAGTTGTATATTCATATTTTTTTTTTGAAAATTATTAAAAAAATTCTATATATTATTCGATGTTTCGATTATAGGAATAGTAACGCATCGGAAGGAAATCACTATTTGCCTCTCGCCTTCCGCCAGAAATATGACGTCATCAGACTTTTTTCTTAAATTTACGGTAAGTTGTACTAATCTTATAACTAATGATACAGACCACTAAAACACTTGATATCGTTACTGGGTGTTTCGATGATGGGAATGCTGTAATAAGATTACTCGGTAACAATGAAAGGAAATCATTCTGTTTGTCAGCGCGCTTCCGCCAGATATATGACGTCACAAGTCACGTGACGTACAGTAATCTCTACGAAGAACGACTTGCAAAATATGTAAATTCATTTTCTTTGTTTCTCGCAAGAAATGAAAAGAAAATACTAACTTAAACAAAAGTATTTTATTTTCATAATGTTAAAAGGAAATATATTTTCAAGAAAATATTTGCCCTAAAAGTATATTTTCTTTAGATAAACATCGATCCATTATCAGAGATTAAAAAAGTAGCGTACAGTCAAATTTACGTTACGTAGCACTCATGACAACCGATACAGAACCTCAAAATACTTTGTATTGTTATTTAACATTTCGATAATGGAAATACTAATATCAATCGTTAGCCTATTGGAAGGAAATCACTGTATTGCCCGGAAGCTTTCCGCCAGTGATGTGACGTCACCAGACATATGAATTCGACAGATATTAAAACTTTTAATTATTTTTAACTGAGAATAAATACTGAATATTAACAATAAAAGAAAATAATAATTTACCAAGATAAATCAGTTTATATGTTTACAAGAAAATAGATTATTTTCAAGGAAATATTCGTCCTATTTCCGATAAACTTGTGACTTCATCACCCTGAAAAAATGGTCGTAAAGTCGAATAGTCGTATGTCGCATAGGTCGTAAGTCGAGCAATACCTGTACATGTCTAAATATTATTGCACATTGAATGTAAAAACTGATATTTGACGACATGCTTGAATTCTTGATTTGATGGGTATCTCAAATATGACAAGGAAGATAGCTGGGAAGAGATGCCTCCTGACCCGACTGCTGCACACACGGAATTGAGGTCTCTCAGGTCTGTATTACGCGCAACCGGTACCGACGAAAAATTATGGGAAAAACCTATTACTGGGCTCGACCTGTGTCCCTACGTGAAATGTTCCTTAAAGCACCATTTCTAAGGCATAAATACTGCTAAATACACCAGAGAAAAAAGGAATGCATGGAATGCCAGGAATATACCCAGCTCGCTCACTCAACGAGTGTGTTTAGTTACTGGGCGTGATAGAACCACTTTTTTTTAAACTCTGTAGGTCATACAAGACCCATCGTAACTCAAGGGTTAAGGGGCCTGGCCAGTATGCCAATACCTGTATATGGAGGTATATGAATAAATTCAAAACCCTGGAAAAATTCACGTAACTTTGTATGGCAATGGAGAATGCGTATACAAAATTGTCAAAATTCTTCTTTCATAGTTACAGGGTTATTGGTAAAAGTAACTATAAACCAAAAACATTGTTCCCTACAAGAAAGTGCAGTATTTATTGTTATCAAATTTTGAGTTGTTAAATTTTATTGTAAAACAAGTTTTGAACAATGGCATCTAAATTCCATGAGAGGCAACAAGTTTTGAGCAACGACTATAAATTTCACGAGTCGCAACAAATTGTGAGCAATGACATCTGTATTAATTCCACAAGTCATGACTGCATTATACAGTAATTACTCTTCGGCCGTCAGTCCAACCACAAACCTCTATGCTTGAGTTTGACCTCCTGACATTCGCTCATTTTACGTGCGTTTCGGCAAGAACTTCATCATGCCAAAGAGGGACGAGAATTTCAACATTTTGCTAACAGAAAATTCGCTTTAATATGAGTTCAGAAGTGGGTAATATCGGTGAAATCAGCATAGTTAGTTAAGGAGAGAGATGATCAAGGAGAGACTGTCCTGCCTAAAGAGCAAGATATTGAGCAAAGGGATCCTTCTGATTAAATTATGATAAGCAACTGTGTTGGTTTATTAATATCCAAAACCGAACAAAATTCAAAATCATTTAGAAATAGTCTTTGTAAAAATAAAAAACTGAATGCCATCTCAAATTATTTATTGACCTTCAAATTCTATCTTCTACCTTAGTTTTAAAGACATAGCATAGAAATTTGGTATATGACTTAGAGAGTCATAACATTCTTCCAATAGTTGTTTCACATTGTTAATTTTCTGATTTTTGTTGTTTATTTTTTTACCATAATGAAAAAAAGTCATATCGCGCCAAAAAATTACTTAGGACAAAACTGAAGGTTAGAAGCAAAATTCCCATGCAGTTTGGAGATGTCCTAAGTCACTTTACTAAGTGGTATGAATGTCAAACCCTGTCCTGTCCTTAAAAAATGGGCATTAGCTGGCAGGCCCCCCTTAAATACAGTATGTGGCACCAAGACTATACAAGCAACTCCCAAGACATTCGAATGATTAAGGCTTTTAAGAGGAAACAGAACTTTATTCTTATTCTGCGAGTGCTTCGATACCAACTATTCAACAGTAAACTAGAAATATGCTGTGTGCAACGTTGAATGCTTTCAAACGAACACTAAAATGACTGGAAAGTCCTGTAGAGTAGGGCTTCATTGCTGTAAGGACTGGAAAAACAGCCCTTGGAGTAAAGTAAAATCAACTGCAATTATTTACACTTAGAACTATGCTTACCCAACTTGCCTATATACAAGTAGACTGAGCAGGAGCAAAATCTTGGTTGCTAGACTATTTTAGAACTGATCATATTACTATAAAAAAATAAGTTTCCACACTTTAAAAATTGTGGAATTTGTGTCCATACTTCAACACGCAACCAGCATTATTCAGAGCACTAACATTACCAAAGAAAGTTTAAGACCAAACCCTACCCACTATTAGGGAGTAAATCTTTTATGAAGTACCGAACTTCAATAATATTTCGAAGATCTAAGCCTAAAAATAAATTAGATTCCTACACAGTTCCAATGCCAACTTACCTAGTTCAGTTGAGCATTTATGAGCAAAAGGAACAGACCTGCAAGGCTCTAGTTTAAATGTGTGGTGCCCTAACCCCAGCCCCTTTGAGCTTTAAAGGTTTATGCAGCCCTAAATCTGTGATGAAATTTAAAATTATTTTTCAACTAAATCCACAAAAACGCTATCAAAATCTTTAAAGACATCATAACTTAAAAACTGACCAACATGCAAAGGCCATACTAAACTAATTTTCCCACTATCAAATTTGTAAGAAACTAAAAAATTAAGGAAACTACTACAATAAGGGCCATTCAGTTTCCAAGTCATAAGATTAAGATAGTTTTTATAGAAAATAAATTCCGAATTTCCTTATATTCACCAGTCCTATCTAATTAGGCTTGATGCAGGGAAAATTTATTATCTAAACTAAAAACTTGAGATTCTTTAAAATTACTAAGAATGTGGTTTTTAAGAACTGGCACTATTTGACCAGTTCATTTACTCCGTTTCCTTAGATTTCTGAATGTGTCAATTTAATTGACAAGATCCCTCTACAGCTGAGAAAATTAGGAGAACCTGGTTTTTGTTTGGGGCAACATTGCCACTGGACAGATAACCACAACAATTCTTCGTCAACAACTTGCCTCAGCTGGTGTTTCAATCCATTTATTCTTTCACTTACCTGTGGGTAGATTGGAAGAGCTAAAGGGGGCTTTTATCAGCGTTTTACATGTTGCCACCCGGTCAGCGTCTCATTCTGCAGAAATTTGTTATGACCGTTTCTCAAACGATCATAGGCAGTTAACAGGGGCTTTTATTGGCACTGTATATGGTACCACCTTGTCAGCATCTTCACATTACTGCAAAAGTTATTTATAGCATTTCCTGAGGGGTGATAGGCCGTTTCCTCCACACAACCTGAAATTAAGCAGCAGTTTGTAGAAAAGATGTAGACTGGAGTAGTGTCTAAAATGGATGCATCATGACCTAACCTAGGCACCCTCTGGAACCCCTACCAAATATATGTATTACCAAAGTTAATAAAACCCAAAAAAAAACATTACATGTAGGCTAGGATTTGACAAATTATTTGACAGCAAATTTCACTGGCATAGAAATATATGAACTACACTAACTGGCAAAATCAAAAGCAGCGCACATCAAAATTGCATTAATTCATACCAAGGCTATAGTCCATGAATTTTTAGATAAAGTACTTATGAAATGTTGCAATTCAATTAATCACTTGTTTAAAGGACTTTACAGAATGACTTGTACAATACTTGACAAAAATTCATATAAATTATTAATTCTTGCAAGCCTCAATGAGGAGCAGAATAGGGTCATCACATAGTTAACTTATAATGCTTTGGGGTGTTAGCTTGAGCTAAAAATACACTAATACACTTTGAAAATTGAGCTGTTGCTCACTGCCTAAAATTCCTATACACCCTGTCTTATTTTTGCAAGTATTCTAACTGCTCAGTTTTGAAATTTTTCACTAAATGAAAGTACTATACTTACACAGTTTAGATAAAGTACAAATTCTACTGGCAAGTGACCCATAAGCTGATAAAAAAAATCAGCTCCACTACCTTACCAGGAGCCATAAATCTCCAGGGGGTTAAAAAAATCAGCACTACCTTACCAGGAGCCATAAATCTCCAGGGGGTTAAAAAAATCAGCTCCACTACCTTACCAGGAGCCATAAATCTCCAGGGGGTTAAAAAAATCAGCTCCACTACCTTACCAGGAGCCATAAATCTCCAGGGGGTTAAAAAAATCAGCTCCACTACCTTACCAGGAGCCATAAATCTCCAGGGGGTTAAAAAAATCAGCTCCACTACCTTACCAGGAGCCATAAATCTCCAGGGGGTTAAAAAAATTACTCCAATACCTTACCAGGAGCCATAAATCTCCAGGGGGTTAAAAAAATCAGCTCCACTACCTTACCAGGAGCCATAAATCTCCAGGGGGTTAAAAAAATCAGCTCCACTACCTTACCAGGAGCCATAAATCTCCAGGGGGTTAAAAAAATTACTCCACTACCTTACCAGGAGCCATAAATCTCCAGGGGGTTAAAAAAATCAGCTCCACTACCTTACCAGGAGCCATAAATCTCCAGGGGGTTAAAAAATCAGCTCCACTACCTTACCAGGAGCCATAAATCTCCAGGGGGTTAAAAAATCAGCTCCACTACCTTACCAGGAGCCATAAATCTCCAGGGGGTTAAAAAAAATTACTCCACTACCTTACCAGGAGCCATAAATCTCCAGGGGGTTAAAAAAATCAGCTCCACTACCTTACCAGGAGCCATAAATCTCCAGGGGGTTAAAAAAATCAGCTCCACTACCTTACCAGGAGCCATAAATCTCCAGGGGGTTAAAAAAATCAGCTCCACTACCTTACCAGGAGCCATAAATCTCCAGGGGGTTATAACAATGTATCCACGACTTTGAAAAAAATATCCTTATATAATCATATTGCACTATAACACAAATTCCTTTACAATAAAAAAAAATGCTGCAAATTTCACTTTAAATGATCAGTAGTTTTTGCAGAATTAAACCACCTTCACATACAATTACTTTAAAATATTTTCTTGAAAACAAACAATGTTGAGATGCATATCAAGTCTGCCATTAGCTTTTCAAACTAGGTCACTCACTAGTAGCTTTATTTACGGAGCTAGTATTACTTCAACTTTAAGCTACACAAGAATGAAATGTTTTGAAGACTACACTGACAATTTCCAGACAACAGTTTTCAAACAATGAATCTTTGCTAATGTACAATGCTTATTTTAACATCCTAGTTTGCAATGCTTATTTTGAAATTCTCCATTGTTAAATCAACCCAATTTAGAAATTTCCTTATAGCAGCTAATACAAATTGCCGTAATCCAAAACATTCAGATTCAATTTAATAGGCAGCTATACTAAGATGCTAATAGTTCTGAAGTCTTTGTCCAACATCTGCACTGAGCTAATAGTTGCTTATAAAAAAGCAGTAGAATGCAGTTACTTGGTAAACATAACCGTCATTAAAAATATCCAATAAAACAAATTTTCAGGAATTTGGGCTATATTCGGCCTGCACAGTGTATGAGTAACTAATATATTTTAAAGAAAAATTTAATACCTACAGTGGTCCATGATGCTCGCTTATCTACAGTAAAAGTAGAGGTTGTGCACTAACGGATCTGGGGACCTTGTTACGAAAACTACTCCAGTCCTACCTAATGAGTCTATAGTTTATATATGACATCTGTTTTTGTATATGACATCTGTTTTGACATTACAGTTTTTAGAATGATTTATTGTTAATTTGTTATCTTAAATTAATTTCCTTTCCTCACTGGGCTATTTTTCCCTATTGGAGCACTTGGGCTTATAGCATCTTGCTTTTTCAACTAGGGTTGTAGCATGGCTAGTAATAATGATAATGAATGGCAGGGTTTTACTTCACACACAATTACCAGTTTCAAGTCATTGGCTCCGTTAAGTATGTTGATTGCTGTAGTTAACAGAATTTTGTTATTTTCCCTAACCCAAAAGTATTTGCAACACTAACATTAGAAAAATTATATAACAGATCCAAGTGATAAGTCACAAACCCTTGCATAGTGTTTCCTCATTAAATTTCCACTGCTTCTAAATTTGCGGAAGGTTTGAAACCTGGTACTGCAAATGGCTTTGATAAGTTCTATAATTGAATGCTCCAACAAAGATTTTTTTTCTCTATCCATTAGTTGTAAGCTTAACAGCCATTTGACAGAGAATTGAAGCATTAATATACTATTCGAAACACCCACACACATGAAAGGTTATGTCTGTATGGAAAGTTGTCAATTACTAAATATTAAGTTGAAGAATGAGTTAACTTCTTGGATACCAGTAACCATGTGTTCGGTTAGTAATTATTTTTAGACCACTGATCATACCTTAATACACAAGCAATATATGATCCTGTAAAATGTTAGGCATGTTGTAGTTTTCATACATTTAATTTTCTGGTAATTTTTCCTACAAAACTATTGAACAAGGTCCTTTATAGGTAGATTTCATATTTTCCATTAGCCTAAACTGAGAACACTGAACCTTAAACTAGAAGAGAACCAGTAAAGGATGCCCTTTCTCTGTAGAGCAGTCTATTTAGCTCGACTCCAATTTAGCTCAACTCCACTACTAACATTTTATGTCTATGTATTCTCTTAAAAATTAAATGTATTTGTCCTTGGGTCACACCCCACGTCTCAAGTTCGTTAAAATGGGTTCACTATTTCTAGCACGTTCACAAACCAACCAATTCTTACTTACTTAATGGTATTACATTTCCAATGTACCGCTGCATCCTTTTACTTTGTTTAACCAAATGTTTACAGAATTATCTTTGTTATATTCAACATTACTATAAAGTTGTCAAAATTGGTATGGTAGTTTTGGTGCAAGTTCCTCAAACAATACATTACGGGAATTAACATTTTCACCTGAAATATTTAGTCGATACCAAATAATCATTGCCAAACATCTTACATTATATAACCAACTTATTCCCCATTAGTTTTCACTAAAAAAAAATGACAATCTTGAACAGTTTAAAGATACCGATTATTTCCCTATATGCAAAATTCCCTCATACCATACTATAACTACTATATCTTACCTGCATTTAACACTGCACATTCAGATATCTACACTAGTTCTACTCTAGATTTGCATTGGTAGTGTCTTCTGGCAAGGTCTTAAGCTTTGTATTAAATTGGAGTTTTCCCCTACACCTGTAAAATAAGAATTTTGTAGATACAGGAAAAATTTATTTCTGCAAGGAATCCTTAAAGTGTTCATGATACATTAAAAAGCAGTTTTTTTTGCAAATGGTTTCAGTTTTTTTTTGCAAGCAGTTTATTGAACTGTTCTATAACTTCTTTTAGATATTGGGATACCTTACAAGGCATACCTTGTATGGTAATTTTACAGAAAAATTTCATAATATTTTATGCTTTTAGAACTTTACGTTATTTACACAATGAAGAAAAATAAAATTAATGTTTATTAATGTTTTTATTGTCACTACATTGCCTCAATTTTAACTTTAAAGAAACCCAGTGCAGAATGTTTTTGAGTTGCTTAAACTAAAAATGCATGGATACTCAAAATAGTAACTGATGCTCACTTTCTATATGAATCCTATATACCTTATGTCAGTTCGTTTGCAAATTCTTTAAGTTTTAAACTAAATAAAATTATATACAGAACATGCATGATATGGCATTTAAAATATCAAAATAAAAGCCAAATATCACCAAGAAAAAAGCAGTCGGCTATCATACTTGACAGGATCCGCTAATACTAGAACTAGTTTGACAGGTTCTGCTAATACTAGAACTAGCTTCCCAGGAGCTAAAACTGTCCACTAAACCTACAAAAAGGCAAATTATTCTTACATAATTGTACTGTATCATTATTACCTTCATTTTAAATTCAATTTAACTTCATATTTGCTGCAAATTTTGCAAGTTTTGCATCCTACGTGTTTTACCGCTTTCATCTATGATGAGTTTCAGTATTTTCTATAGAATTTAGCTACTCTGTTCTGTTATGAAATTTAAATTTAAAGCCTATTTATTTTACTAGATAACTCACTAGCAGCTTTATTCATGGAGCTAGTAATATTTCACTTTTAAAACACTAAAAATTAATGCCAGGTTTAAGACTACACTGATAAAATTTCTTGGCAACATTTAAAAGTTGCTCATTAACAAATAACTAGTCATATTGGTAAAAAAATGAAACAAGTCTACGTAGTTAGAGAACCCTATTATTTGACATTTCTTTTATACCACTTAATACTATCACTACAAGCCAACAAATGAGGCAATGTTACGGGGGTTAAATGAGGCAACAGTAGAGGGTTAATTTAACAGGCCGTGATACTCTGATACAGTACTCCAAATAAGTGCTGAAAGCTATGTCTATCAGCAAGCTTCTTTAATAGGTACAGTAGCCTAATCATGCCATTAAAACTATTAAACTAATATTCAGGAATTTGGGCCATATTTGCACTCCACGGTGCTCTGAGAAGCCGTTCGGAGTAGGAGTAACAAAATAAAGTTTTGTTAAGTTGGCAAGTGTTGAATGACGCCATCGGTGACATACAGTGGTACCATGGGTGGAGGGGAAATGTAACTGCTCCTCACCTATTCTTACCCTTAGATTCCTAGACTGGGTTAAGTCTGTTAGGGATGCAGATATCTATGGTTATCTACATGTACGTCCCCGATTATACACTATCTCAAGATGGTCGTTCCGGGGGTTAGAACCCTGTGATACCCTACATTCTCTAATAATATCACTAGCATAAATATTATACAGTAGGAAGCTGCCGAAGGGACCTTCCATCAGAACGACATGGCTATCTAACACGAAAATAGCTTTCTCCTACGTCAAAATCAATTTTAAAACAGTGCATCATGACATTCATTACCACTTATATACAATAGTACAGATCGTGCCCATATGGTTCTGGGGATCTTTTTAAAAAGCGCTATCTAATGATGCAACAGGTTCTCTTCATATGAAAGATCCAGTTTAATGTCTTATCTCATTAAATTCTGCAAATTAGAGAGGGTTAAAATGGTGTAAACAGGTTCAAGTAGGCTAGTTATTTATTCTAACCCAAAAACACTAGCAACACCAACTATAACTATAGCTTTACTAAATACTAACTGGTAAAAAGGGATAATCACGAACTATTACGTGTTTTTCCTCACGTCAAATTTCAACAGCATTTTGGCACTTGCGAATTGTTTGGCCTTTTTGGCAAATTAATGCATAGAGTGAATATTTCAGTTACAGGCCAATTATTGTTCTGAATGCCAAGATCTAACTACAAAGTTTTAAAATCAAATGTTTTAACATTTAGATTTTCTTTCCTTTATCCATTAGTTCAAATGCAAAAATGACCAAAGCATCATTATTAAACTATTTTAACAACCCACTTGCATACATGGATGTATGGGAAGTCTCTGCTCCATGAAAGTCATGAAATTTAAAACCAAATTGACTTTTTGGACACCAGTTTCCTTTGTTTTCTAGTTGGTAGAAATTTACTAAAGATCACCGAACATACCTTACACAGTATACATTCAAGGTAAAATTTCACCAATTATGCTTTGATTTCAGTTTCATAAAACTGCCATTAAATTTTCCTACAGAGGTTCAATGTAATTAAATCTTAGTTTCCATAAGCCTGAAAATTAAGACATACCTCATGCCAAGTTTTGATAAAATTGGTTCAGTGGAATTTCCATAATGTTCACAAATAGACAATTGCTATTTACTTAAAAGATTGCAATAATGTTCAAAGTCCTGCTGTGTACTTTTACTTTTATTGGCGATTCCTCCTTGGGTCATACCCAAAATGACATGTTTGGTCAAAATCTGTAGTAGTTTTTGTTTAAAGTTGCTCAGAAAAAAGTTGAAAAAATACCTTCAGAACACTGTGGCGAAGGAAATTAGCTATAAAATACCTAGTTTCAACTAAAAATTTCCAGGGAATACCAAATAATCATTCGCAAACATCCTAAGTTATAACCAGTTTAATTCATTACTTTTCCCTATACAAAGATCTAAGGTACTAAACCAAGATCTTTGCTAGCTTGAAGGTACAAATTACTTTTAGCCATGCAAAAGTTATACTGTATACCAAAGTAATAATTGAGAACAATCTTACCTGTAAATACTGTACTGATATATTCAGACATACCATCTAGATAAGTACTTGGTTTTAGATTGCCCTGTCGTACACAAGACACTGGCTCTTGCATTGTCATACTGTAAACCTAGATTCGGATCTAGCGAAGGTTTCTTTTGGATGGAACTGCTGGCTACACGAGGGTTTTCCCATCTATATTAATAAAAGGGCGATTTCCCTTACAACTGGAAAAAAGAATTTATGTAGATACAGGAATAAAAGTTTTCTAGAACCAAAGTTAAAAAAGTTATAACTAAAGTTTAAAATTATACCATTAGTTCAACATTTCAAATTACTAGTTATTTAAATGACTTGTCACTAATTTGATTAGAACTTAGATAAAATGCTCAAAATTCAGTGAATTTATGAAGTGATCATGCAAAGCAATGGTTAACATATAAATATAAAATCCAATTACTGTATTCAAATCTAAAACCTAAATCTTGTCCAACTTACAAGCCTATGTTCAGGTGAGAATAGCAGCAAAATTTCACAACTTTAAAAGATTAAGATTTTGCAATATTAATAGTCTGCAACACTAGATGCTTCGGACTACCCGAAACCCACCGTCTCAAAAAGAGCAGTGGTAATAAAATATCTACGGCCTATAGAATAAAAAAAGCGATTTTAACATGGGAAAAATCTATTTTTGGGCGAGATCGCCATGTCGTCCTGATGAAGTTCCTTTTGGCTGCTTCCTACTGTATAATATTTCTACAAGTGATATTACAAGAGAATTACCATCAGGTATCACAAGGTTCCACTATAGAATAAAAAACTCAAATTCTTCTAAAGGTACCCACCTATAGAAAATAAGTAGCTGGTGTGCTTCTCCTTCAAGGTCTCTCTCAGGCAATTTGGTAGGAATCTGGTCGGTTATGGAGGATGGAATGGATGGCTCAAGGTTGTCCCACGTTGAATGGTCGTCTTCAGTTTCGATAGAACTTTCCTACCTCTGGAATTTTTGTCTTAATGATAGCCCAACGGGTTTCATTGAGCAACGATCTGGAAAATTACAAGCCAGGTTTTAATAAAGTTTACACCAAATTCATTCAGCCAATTTACAGCAATTTTGCAGTGTGCTGTTACCCCGTCCTGTTGAAATATGGACGTACCAGTTTCTTCGAAACTCTTCAAGATGGTGGTTCAAAAGCAAAATAATTGAATTGGCTAATTTAAATTGTTCCTAGTGCCCCTTAACCAAAGCAGCCCATACAATCACATACTGGTGGAATTTCTGAAGCTTGGCTATCCGATTGTCTGTTACTGGGTCTGTACATGGTCCCCTCCACACCTTCCTCCCCCTGCAATTGGAAACAAAGAACGTAGTTGCCATACGACCTGTCAGCACTTGTCTAGATCCACCCAGTCTATACTTTTTAGCAAAAGCCTAGCAAGCAGCAACCTGACGAAGGCTTATGTCCAGTTATCGGGAAGACGTCACTTTCCAATAACAAAAGTCTGTACTTAGCCCTCTCTTGGTTTCAAACAGATGTTCAAGGAGATTTGGACTAACTTTAACTGTTAGGACAATGGAGGAGACAGTCTATCTGGCACTTATTACTGCTTTAGGTATGTGTGGAAACCTTAAGGGGGCTTCCCACACGCTTTCTTCTGGGAGGGCGCTTCGACACACCCACCCTCCTTGAACGTGGGCACCGAGTTCGGTTTTATTTTCTGCTGCATGTCAATTTGTGAATTTCACTAATTTTTAGCCTTATTTTATAGCAATCAATAACCAACTATACCAACATACGTTGTTTTAGGCCTTGGTGTAACTAAAAAAACTTAAGTGAGAAACCATGAAAAATAGCCGACGGACCACAACCCCACAAACCTTCCACAGACAAGGACAGCACAAAGCTCTCAACCCTTCTGTGCAATACAGAAAAGTTGGCCAAAGTTTTTAGTCAATCTCCAGGCCAATTTTTGCAAGGTAAATAATGAGTGCTCAAAACAAACAACTAAGTTGTTTCACGGTTACAACTCCAAAATGACTATTGACGCTGACTAAAATGAAGAGAGTTTACAATATCCAAAATTGTGGAATCAAGTGTCAGTACTTTAAACTCGACTGCTTCAAAGAATCTCCACAATCTCCTTCAAATTTTAAAAGTAACATTACAAGAGTGATAAAACTAGACTTCATTTAAATTCAAACACAAATTTCATGGTGGTTAAAAGTTCCATCAAAAACACTGGACCACTTCTCGGGTTATAGTAGCCTATACCAGGGCTTGTGTACTAACGGCAGTCTTTAAACTGAATTCTGTAATATTGAAATATATAATTTGGTTTTAAACAATCTAGAAAAACCCACAAATTTTATTCTTAGTCATAAGCATGCAAAACTTGAATTGGCACACGGCAAAAGCTATACAGTACTGTGTTACTGTACACTATTTTCCCATTTTCATAAATTCTTCCCATTTTCATAAATTCATTATCAAAAATTTATTGAGGCAACCACTACAATTGAGGAAATTCAATTAGCCTTAGCTTTTAAAACCAGTTAATATATAAAGGATAATTAAGAATATAAGAATTCCCTTTCATTCACTATACACTTATAAATTCAAGAAAGTTTCTGATCTCAACCAACTAATCACTAGATTCTAAAATTGTTAGATATGATTTTGAAGCAAAATGCACTTATGAGCAAATAATTTTCCTACGTTTCACATCCTTCATAGGAATTTTTAAACTGAGCAGGCTCCCCTCACAACCTAAGAAAAATTATGGATACCACAACCGTTTTTTGAATGGAGTAACTATGGAGAGATCCACAAGTTCCTTGGCACAGGCCTTACGTTAAGACACGTGGGCAACCATTTTCCCCTTAAATCCTGAAGATGCAGTCCAACTCACTCGGGGGATTAACCCGTGGGCAACCATTTTACCTTTAAAACCTGACGATGCAGTCCAACTCCCTTGGGGACAATGGAGACTGCGGAAAGTCACCAAAGTGAAATTTATGCATCATACCTACCCTAGGGCACTGTCACCCTTACCTGAATGTACACAATCTCAGAACTTTTATTAAGTAAATTCTATGACATATCGTGTCCAATTTGTCATTTGCTTTCCAGTGGAATTCCACAAGAGAAATATACCAATGAAGTATAAATCAAGTTGAAAAAACTGACAGTACCACATTTCACACCCAGGCCACAGGGGCAGCCAAATTTGACTGCAGTTTATACATTTAGCAAAAATTTTTACTTTAATCAATTTCCACCACAAGGCAACACTAAGTTTTAGTGTTAAAACTTACTTTACATGAATGTTAAAACTTACTGCACAAAACTGGTAATTTTACAGATTGCATAATTCTTAAACCCATTCTGATCACATATTGATAATGGACAAGTTTATGTTAATAAGAAAAAAACAGGGTTAAATATGCATGGTCACAACATTGTCAACTATTTTAGTGCATTAAGTTGTTTTGAGCAACACTAAAAATGCATTGATGCTAAGAAAATGGAGTTGATGCAACATTACTAGGCACCCATACTCCTCACCTATCATCCTCCTCAGATTCCTAGACTGGGTCAAGTCTGTTTGGGGTGCAGATATCTATATGGTTATCTACACATACAGTACATCCCTGATTATACAGGGTATCTTAGGATAGTCGTTCCGGGTTAGAAGCCCGTGATACCCGACGGCAATTCTCTAGTAAAATCACACGCAGAAATATTATACAGTAGGAAGCTGCCGGAAGGAACTTCCATCAGGACGACAAGGCTATCTCGCCAAAAATAGATTTTTCCTACGTCAAAATTCATTTAATAAAACCTGAGGAATTTGGGCAATATTCTCCATGCTGTTTTGACTAACAAACCTTAATAGCCTCACTGGAATATACATTAAGCTTGATAGTTTTCGATAAAAGAAATTTAATACCTTTGTGTTCATTTAAAGCTTTCACTTACACTAGTACAGGTTGAGCTCATATGGTATTGGGGGATTTTTACGAAAACTGTCCGAAGATTATCAAATGAATCACAGGGTCCGTTTCATATGAAACATTGTCCTTGGTCCTATCCAATTAATCACGTTCTGTTTTGTAGAAAAATACATTGACGGTCCTATCTAATGAATCAGTCTTAAATGAAACTACATTGTCCACGGCCCTATGCAATGAATCACTTACACGAAACTGCATTGACCCCGGTCCTATCCAATGAATCGCTTTTATATGAAACTACGTTGCTCTCGGTCCTATCCAATGAATCACTTTTATATGAAACTACGTTACTCTCGGTCCTATCCAATGAATCACTTTTATATGAAACTACGTTGCTCTCGGTCCTATCCAATGAATCACTTTTATATGAAACTACGTTGCTCTCTGTCCTATCCAATGAATCACTTTTATATGAAACTACGTTGCTCTCTGTCCTATCCAATGTATCACTTATATGATACATTGCCCTCAGCCCTATCCAATTAATCCCCATTTATGGAACTACAATGCCCTTGGTCCCATTTCAATTAGTCACTTGAATGAAACTACATTGCCCTTGGTCCTATCCAGTTAATCACTTGGATGAAACTACATTATCCACTGTCCTATCCAATGAATCACATGAAACTACATTGCCCTCGGCCCTATCCAATTAATGCACCGTTTATGAAACTACATAGCCCACTGTCCTATCCAATGAATCACTTATATGAAACTAAATTGCCCTTTGCCCTATCCAATTAATCACAGTTTATGAAACTACTTTGCCCACTGTCCTATTTAATGAATCACATACTTACCTTGGCCCTATCCAATGAATCACTGTCTTGCATGAAAACTACTTTGCCCTTAGTCCTATCCAATTAATGACATATGGAACTACATGCCACGGTCCTATCCGATGAATCTTATATGAAACTGCATTGCCCGCAGTCCTATCCAATGAATCGCTCATTTTAAATGAAACTACACTGGCCACGGTCCTATCCAATGAATCACTTATATGAAACTACATTGCCCATAGTCCTACCCAATTTATGTCTTACAATGAAACTACACTGCCCACAGTCCTATTCAATGAATTACTTTTATATGAAGCTACATTGTCCACAGTCCTATCCAATAAATATCATATGAAACTACATTGCCCACAGTCCTATCCAATGAATCACTTATATGAAACTACATTGCCCATAGTCCTACCCAATTTATGTCTTACAATGAAACTACACTGCCCACAGTCCTATTCAATGAATTACTTTTATATGAAGCTACATTGTCCACAGTCCTATCCAATAAATATCATATGAAACTACATTGCCCACAGTCCTATCCAATGAATCACTTATATGAAACTACATTGCCCATAGTCCTACCCAATTTATGTCTTACAATGAAACTACACTGCCCACAGTCCTATTCAATGAATTACTTTTATATGAAGCTACATTGTCCACAGTCCTATCCAATAAATATCATATGAAACTACATTGCCCACAGTCCTATCCAATGAATCACTTATATGAAACTACATTGCCCATAGTCCTACCCAATTTATGTCTTACAATGAAACTACACTGCCCACAGTCCTATTCAATGAATTACTTTTATATGAAGCTACATTGTCCACAGTCCTATCCAATAAATATCATATGAAACTACATTGCCCACAGTCCTATCCAATGAATCACTTATATGAAACTACATTGCCCATAGTCCTACCCAATTTATGTCTTACAATGAAACTACACTGCCCACAGTCCTATTCAATGAATTACTTTTATATGAAGCTACATTGTCCACAGTCCTATCCAATAAATATCATATGAAACTACATTGCCCACAGTCCTATCCAATGAATCACTTATATGAAACTACATTGCCCATAGTCCTACCCAATTTATGTCTTACAATGAAACTACACTGCCCACAGTCCTATTCAATGAATTACTTTTATATGAAGCTACATTGTCCACAGTCCTATCCAATAAATATCATATGAAACTACATTGCCCACAGTCCTATCCAATGAATCACTTATATAAAACCACATTACCCACTATCCTATCCAATGAATCACAAAAAAACCACATTACCCACTGTCCTATCCAATGAATCACAAAAAACCACATTACCCACTGTCCTATCCAATGAATCACTTATATAAAACGACATTGCCCACGGTCCTATCCAATGAATCACACTCCATTTTATATGAAACTACATTACCCAGTTAGATGTCAGGTTGCTGCGGGTCAAAAAAGGTGAAGTACGGAATTTTATGTATTTCCCCCAACCAAAAACCAGTTGCAACAACAGCTATAGCTTAAATATTAAAAGATAACAAAAGTCAAAAACCAATACAATTTCCTGTTATATTTCAACAGCATCATGATACCAAAAGGTTTGAAATCTTAAGACGTTGCAGAATGCGTAAAGCTTTAGTATAATACTGGACATTTTTCAATACCTAGATTACACACTTTTGGTAAGATTCATTATTAAATAGATTTTTTAATCATTTGCTCTAACCTAAATGTTTTACACTCAAAATTACCAAAACATTAATATTTTTGAAAACCTACTTACATCAGATTGTAAAGTTTTGTAAGGAAACGTTACTGAGCAAGTAAATTTCGTATAAATTTTCCTAACCTGAACATTAGACAAGCCCCAAACTTCATAGACTACTGGGGCACTTATGCTTTCGCCAGCCAATAATTTTGCTTTTAACTACAATTTCAAAGTACTGCTACGTATTTTTACCTTACTTTTTTGCTTGCAATTGACAGAAGTGAATACATATACCCTTCACAATATCTTCTGATGAAGGAAATTTTCCCACCTCATTGTCAAACATCTTTAAAAATATAGCCTAGTGAGTATTTCACACTATAGTCAATTTCTTTTAACGATGCATATTTGCACCGACTCGCAGCGGTGCCCTTTTAGCTCGGAAAAGTTTCGTGATCGCTGATTGGTTGGAATTATCTCGTCCAACCAATCAGCGATCCGGAAACTTTTCCGAGCTAAAAGGGCACCGCTGCGAGTCGGTGCAAATATGCATCGCTAAAAGAAATGAACTACTGTATAGTTATCCCTACATATATTTCACACACCACTATAAATAAAAAAAATTGGAGCTTTTGAAGAATAGTCCCATATGAACCTGGGACCTTTATTCTTCAAGAAGATAAAACTAGGACCCGCATATAAAACTGGGACCCACATATTGAAAAGGGATTTAGGGAAGAACCGCCACTGAGGAAATCTAGCAACATGATTGGTTGTCAACCTAACCTAATCTATTTGATTCTTGAGAAATATCAAAATATTTGTGTAATTTCAACCGATTTAATTTTGTATACAATTAACGGGGTGTATGTATGATAGCGGCCACTTGCGTATTGTGTCTTAGAATACTGTAGTTTAGGGTGGGTTGGAAGGAAGTAGGTAAGGACACTGCCTGTACGTTAGGGGGGAAAATTAGATTAATTGTCCATTTTTAACGAATGAGAGAGGAACTGGCCGCTGATATACAAAGCCTCCCGATAAATTTTTTAACACCATATATTTTAATTTGATATATATATACAAAGTTTATATTCATTCATTAATAGTATCATTTTCCTAGTTTTATTCGCCGGGTCCCAACTGGGACCTTTATTCAAAGGCCCGAACTGGGCCCCCTAATCTTCAAAAGGGTTAGGTGGGACCGCTATTCTTCAAATGCTCCAAAATATAAGAAAATTAAATACTTTACCAATTAATAGTCTATGCGAAAATTGTCTTGCATGCCAATCTTATTTGCCAGAAATATAATTCATTACCAGTTAAAAGTTTAATACCAAGCTTCCCAAAATCAAACAGAACATTGCCAGCTTAAAAGTTATCTATTTTCTCTACAAATTGGTTTAAGGAGAGTTCACTGTACATTAATATTGAACAGGCACTAACAAAAACTTGCACATTAACTTTAAAGTTTAAATCTTTATTTGATCACTGTACAATTACAGTTTCCACTGCACATTGAATTTTCGTTGTACAAAAATTTACACTACAGTTTTGCGATTAACAAAATATCTTTAAAATAAAATAAAAAATCTATTTAGACAACTTAGGTTTTATGGTTGAAGCTTTAATAGCTATTTTAACCGGTTTAATTTCAATACAAAGAATATTTATCTTATAACCCCAGTTTGATAGTTACTAAAAAAAAACTTTCATTGCCACTTTTACTAAGCCTTAATTTCTTATATTTGCAGCCAGAAAAGTTTAATCTATTTTTTAACTAAAAAAAAAAAAATTCTTCCAAAAACGGTTTCAGGTGGAAATCAGTCTGATAACTATTCGTAATATCTTATACTAAAACATGTTTGTCATCGAAAGAACATTCACATTTAAAGTTATCGTAATGCTAAAGTAATAATGAAACCATCATACTAGCCTTTGGTTTGCAAAGACTTCTAGACATTAAACTATTCCTAAGTGATTTTCCATCTCATGTTCTTTGGAGTCTTTCGTAGCAAGTATTTCAAACTAGTTACCCCCATAAAAAAATATATCTGAGCTTTTGAAGAATAAGTCTCCTATGAACCTGGGACCTTTATTCTTCAAAATGATAAAACTGCAACCTGCATTGTTAAAAAGGGATTTAAGGAAGAACTGCCACTGAGGAAATCAAGCAACAATTGGTTGTCAACTTAACCTAACGTATTTGATTTTTAGATTTGTTTAAATTTGTTTAAATTTTTACAAGTGCCTTTGATTGAGCTATCGATTCATTGGTTTTTGAAGTCTGATTATTTAGTTAGCTAACATTAACCTAATCCACAAGCCACGTGGACTAACATTAACCTAATCCACAAGCCACGTGGGCTAACATTAACCTAATCCACAAGCCACGTGGGCTAACATTAACCTAATCCACAAGCCACGTGGGCTAACATTAACCTAATCCACAAGCCACGTGGGCTAACATTAACCTAATCCACAAGCCACGTGGGCTAACATTAACCTAATCCACAAGCCACGTGGGCTAACATTAACCTAATCCACAAGCCACGTGGGCTAACATTAACCTAATCCACAAGCCACGTGGGCTAACATTAACCTTAAATATCAGTTATCCAAACTAGGGGTGAAAACACTAACGAGTTATAGCCTCGCACTCCAGCCTCAAACAAAAGCTTCAAAATAGCCTACACTATCATACGTATAAAACTGACAACCATTATAGATAAGTTTATTATACTGCATATTACCCTTTTTAAAGTAGAATACAATAAGTTTACCCTTTATTCTGTTGGATAAAGTACTTAACATATGAACTACCTTGGTGTGGATGTGCTAAGGTGGCAAAAGCTAAAATAGTTTAAAATAACATTCTAACCCCGTTAATAGAGTTTTCCACCAGTAGTACGAGATTCAAAAAGTATCCACAAATATCTATTCAATCTTGAGTTATAATGTCCTGGCTAATATTACCGAATTAGAAAAAGCCTCACTCAAAATACCTAATGAAAATCTTATGAATAAGTTACATAAATACTCTGGTTTAAAAACTGACACACAAATGCTCCCGGTTGAGCTGCCAAAAACATTTTCCGGTTTGAAAACTGCTAAATTAAACAAATGTTCCGGTTTAAATAAGGCCAAGTTACACACGCTCCAGTTAATAAACTGACAAAAAAAAATGCTTACACGCACTCATAAAAACTTCCTAATTGCATAAATAGACCCACTCGGGTTTAAAAACTAAGTAAATTATTGTTTCGGTTTATAAACTGACAAAAGTACACAAATACGCTGGTTTAAATTCGTCCAAAAGTGCATAGATACTTTGGTTTAAATATTGCCTAAGTACACATGTTCTCGTTTAAAACAACCAAGGTACACAAATGCTCAAGTTCAAACTGACAATTACACATGCTCCGGTTTAAATACGTATCAAGTACAAATAATCTGGTTTAGATATTGCCCAGTACACAAATGCTCCAGTTTGATACAGCCAAGGTACACAAATGCTCGGGTTCTAACTGAAAACTACCACATGCTCCGATTTGAAAAACGTATTAAGTACAAATGCTCTGGTTTAAAAAGGCTAAGGTACCCAAATGCTCCGGTTTAAAAAGGCCAAGGTACCCCCAAATGCTCCGGTTTAAAAAGGCCAAGGTACCCCCAAATGCTCCGGTTTAAAAAGGCCAAGGTACCCCCAAATGCTCCGGTTTAAAAAGGCCAAGGTACCCCCAAATGCTCCGGTTTAAAAAGGCCAAGGTACCCCCAAATGCTCCGGTTTAAAAAGGCCAAGGTACCCCCAAATGCTCCGGTTTAAAAAGGCCAAGGTACCCCCAAATGCTCCGGTTTAAAAAGGCCAAGGTACCCCCAAATGCTCCGGTTTAAAAAGGCCAAGGTACCCCCAAATGCTCCGGTTTAAAAAGGCCAAGGTACCCCCAAATGCTCCGGTTTAAAAAGGCCAAGGTACCCCCAAATGCTCCGGTTTAAAAAGGCCAAGGTACCCCCAAATGCTCCGGTTTAAAAAGGCCAAGGTACCCCCAAATGCTCCGGTTTAAAAAGGCCAAGGTACCCCCAAATGCTCCGGTTTAAAAAGGCCAAGGTACCCCCAAATGCTCCGGTTTAAAAAGGCCAAGGTACCCCCAAATGCTCCGGTTTAAAAAGGCCAAGGTACCCCCAAATGCTCCGGTTTAAAAAGGCCAAGGTACCCCCAAATGATCCGGTTTAGAAAGGCCACGATACACAAATGCTCCGGTTAAAAGGGCCACGATACACAAATGCTTCAGTTAATAAACTGACTAAGTAAATAAATACTCATTTAAATATAGCCTCTAAGTGCACATATTCCGGTTTAGAACGGTCAAGGTAGAAATGCTCCGGCTTATAAACTGAAAATTACACGCATGGTCCGGTTTACAGACATCCTAAGTAAAAATACTAAATATTGTCTAAGTACAGCAAATGTTCCGGTTTAAAAAGGCCAAGGTACACAAAGCTTCGGTTTAAAACCAGACAGTACACAAATTGTCAGGTTTAGAATGCTCCAAATTCACAAAAAAAAAAAAAAAAGTGAAGTCCACGAAAGCAAGTTCACCGGATTTAAAACAAGTACACAAATGCTAAGGTTTAAAATCAAAAGTGCGTAAGTGTTCCGGTCCAAAAGAATAATAAAACTTGACTGGTTGATTAAAATCTAAGTAACCTACGTATATATCGGGTTTTAAAAAATACACACATGCTTAGTTTAAAAAACTAAGTTCGTAAACGGTCGGGTTTAAAAAAATAAGCACGTGCTTAGGTTTAAAAACTAAGTTCGTAAATGGTTGGGTTTTAAAAAATGAGCACATGCTTAGGTTTAAAAACTTAGAAGATGGTTAGGTTTTAAAAAAAATACACACATGCTTAGGTCTAAAAACTAAGTACGCAAATGGCCGGGTTTAAAATATAAATAAATAAATAAATAAATAAAATAAATAAATAAATAAATTACGAGAATGGTCGGTTGCGCACATAGTCGGGCTTAAACACAAAGTACTTAAAATAAATCTGGTTTAGAAATCTGCAAAAGTTCATTAAAAAGTCGGGTTTAGCAACAATTTTACGAACGACACACTGAACATGAATGTTTAAAATAAAAAATTGGGTAATTCTCTCGCAAGTTGTAATGAACAATTAAAATTTACTAAAAGTTACTTTGAAACCCACGAGGGCTTCCATAACGCATTTAAAGTTTATCCACACGGGCTTCGACATTTTATGCTTAACACATACTGTAACCACTTTCCCTAACCAAACTTATTATAGTGGGTTTACTGAAAACCTATACATGACAAACTGAAAAACACTTAAATACTTATAACATACCTTGAAAGGGAACAATGTTCCATATTGGTGTTTAAAAGGGAAAAGACTTTCACCAGGGCCGTGCTGCGCGAAGTAAAGAGAAACAATGAGTCAAGGACCTTGGATATGGAGGAACTGATACTCAACCGGGTTGAAGTTCTCTTTCAGCGCCATCTACATTCTAGAGTCGTTACTATCTGTGAGAAATTTAATCTTTTTTAATCCTTTTATAGAAAAGTTAAATTACATCTTTTTTACACTCACAATATTTATAGTATGATTACATTCAATAGCATTTTTCTATCAAGATAACCAATCTAATTTAATAATTTACAAAATTACATATCTTAAATTTGATTTTAGTTACTCAAAAACAATGATTTATATATATTTTTAGGGAACAACTTAATGGTGGGAAATTTAATGGTAAACCAAATTAAACAGTTCTTCTTGGTAATTCTATGATACTATAAGATAATTACTTTTTAATTTCACTGTTACATTATATGTTATTACATTCAGGGCAAAATTTTGATATATTAATGTGTTTATTTTTATTTGAATATATACGAGTTGATTTTAAAGATTATTTCAATCTTTTAGCTTTATAGATATAGTTGTTACTGAAAAATCTTATTTATCTCATATTTTTGAAATTCCAGAAATGGATTTTATATAGAATATGATATTTGATATTTACTTGTATTATTCACTTGTTACTTTTCAATGTTAATAGTAGAGATTTATTATTATTATTATTATTATTATTATTATTATTATTATTATTATTTGCTAGGCTACAACCCAAGTTGGAAAAGCAGGATGCTATAAACCCAGGGGCCCCAAAAGGAGAAAATAGCCCGGTGAGGAAAGGAAACAAGGAAGCATAAACTATTTTAAGAAGTGTAACAACATTAGAATAAATATTTCCTAAATAAACTATAACAACTTTAACAAAACAAGAGGAAGAGAAATCAGATAGAATAGTGTGCCCGAGTGTACCCTCAAGTAAGAGAACTCTAACCCAAGAAAGTGGAAGACCATGGTACAGAGGCTATGGCACTACCCAAGACTGAACAATGGTTTGATTTTGGAGTGTCCTTCTTCTAGAAGAGCTGGTTACCATAGTTAAAGAGTCTCTTCTACCCTTATCAAGAGGAAAGTGGCCACTGAACTCTTAAATACCAGATTCAAGTTAATTAAAACAATAAAAAGTCTATAAGATTATTGAAATTGTGCTCTGAGATATTGCATATTGAAACTGAGCTTTCTTGCATACCAACTACAGCACGAATTGAAAACGAGATATAAATATATCATCATTATTATCATCATCTCCTCCTACGCCTATTGAGGCAAAGGGCCTCGGTTAGATTTCGCCATTCGTCTCTGTCTTTTAAATCGATACTTCTCCATTCATCATATCCTACTTCACGCTTCATAGTCCTCAGCCATGTAGGCATGGGTCTCGTGTATAGATATAAACAGAATTTCAAATAGTTCATTGTTGTGATATACAAACAAACGCAGAAATAAATTCTGAATTGTCATTTAATACAATAATTGGATCTAAGAGTCAGTCTAGGGTATTTTGATTCTACTAGTAATATTAGAAACAAAAGCAGAAGTATTATTATTATTATTATTATTATTGTTATTATTATTATTATTATTATTATTATTATTATTATTATTATTAGCCAAGCTACAACCATAGTTGGTAAAGGAAGATGCTATAAGCCCAGGGGCTCCAATAGGGAAAAATAGCCCAGTGAGGAATGGAGATAAGGAAATAAATAAATGATGAGAACAAATTAACAATATATCATTCTAAAAACAGTAACAACGTCAAAAACAGATATGTCCTATATAAACTATTAACAACGTCAAAAACAGATATGTCGTATATAAACTATAAAAAGACTCATGTCACCCGGGTCAACATAAAAACATTTGCTCCAACTTTGAACTTTTGAAGTTCTACTGATTCAACTACCCGATTAGGAATAATTGCTCAAATATGTATTCTACAATGAGAGTATATATCTTGTTCCTTAACGAGTCTCAATGCCCTGTTAGCATTGACAGAAAAAAAATTGCAAGTTCAAGACTGATGATATTAACAGATGAAATGTATAAACTACACTATAAGTTGAACAAACTTGATGATCATGTAGTGAATTGAAGAAATTCCAAAGCTTATGATTTAGAATTGAAGTGATTAGCAGAAAATACGAATATGGATACTAAAGATGTCACAAATTTCGAATATATAAATATTCAATCTATTGGTAACAAAATTAAAATCCTGAATATAACTGTAAATTATAGAATGGAAAACACAGGTGACTGCATAAGGTCTACTGTATCTTCATAGATATTAATTGGTGCTTCAATACTGTAATGTTTTGTTCCAAAACAGCATGGTGAAAATGAACTATACTGTTTATGTATGTCTATATATATATATATATATATATATATATATATATATATATATATATATATATATATATATATATATATATATATATATATATATATATATATAATATATATATATATATATATATATATATATATATATATATATATATATATATATATATATATATATATATATATATGTGTGTGTGTGTGTGTGTGTGTGTATGGTTGCACTTGCCAGTGGAATAATTTCTAAAAGGGGTGAAAACCGTCCAGTGGTATAATGTCAAAAAGATAGTATAGCATTATGCTACATGTTAATATATTTACGGTTGTTATTTTTTGGTGTGATGATTATGACCATAAGTGTTAATTTTATTGAATTGATTATTGGTAGCATTTGGTTCAAGAAAAGATTAGCTTTATTTTTAGTAATATCAAAAGACTTAACCTCTAAAATCACTATGATTAGACTCTTAGAATAGCAAAAAAAAAAAAAAAAAAAAAAAAAAAAGACCTCAAAATTGCACTATTCTTAATTCCTGATATACACAAACACGAGAAACTTCCTGCTGTGTTTTAACACGTAAACACTCAACAATCCACATTTCTGAGCACACTTTGCCAACTATAAACCACCCAGCATTGACGTCACTAAATCAGGCAAATGGAAGGGAAGTAACCCACAACATTAGATCAACTCATCAACCAAATATGGAGACAAAAGTTTGGAACATACGGAAATGGGAGACAAAAATATAAGCATGAATGTGACATATGTGGCAGACATAAATGTAAGGAGGGTAACATTCAGCGAGGGATTTTATACCACAACATTAATGTGATATATGTGGCAGCCATAAATATGAGGAGGGTAACATTCAGTGAAGAATTTTAGCGAGTGTAGGGGTGAGTTTTAGCAGAATTTTTAACTGAGAGAATATAAATTCACCCAATTTTCAAGTATGAGCTGAAGAGCGACTTGCATAAAGGGGGTAAATATTTGACTTAAGCTGTCGTCTGGTAGATGACTGGATAGGAGGAAATGTAGATATGGCACCACCGGTTTTGTTTATGTTACCATAAACGAAAATAAAGAAAAAAAAAATACAAGCACAATGTGAATCACTTCAAAGATAACTGATTATACTAATAATTATATTTATCACTGATATTAAATTAGAATAATAAACTCATATACTGTATATTATTAGCAGTTTTTACTATAATGACGTAAGATTCTTTTTCTTAACTTGAAACTTAACAAATACGTTAGTCTATCAAAAAACCATTTTCTATATAGCCACAAGTAAGGCCAGAAAAGAAAACGTACAATATAATTATATGGTAAACTAATATAAATTTGAATACCAATGTCTCCATGTCGAATATTTGTACAAATAAGTGATTCGTTGCAACACAAATTCTTGAAATATTTAAAAAAACAAGTAAAAGACTCATGTGGGCATAAGAAACTAGGGTTAGTGTGTACAGTAGCATACACAGAGTGCGAAGTTACTGGAACAGTGGAACAGTTTTTTTTTTTTCTTTTTTTTTTCTGTTTTTGGGGCCACTTGTAAACACTGTTTTGAAGGCACAGTGTATATGATAATTATTAAAAACATCTAATAACATTAAATTAACAATTTTCAGGTCCACTGTGGTTCCAAGTTCCCGAAATTCTTGTGTTTCAGCATTTCTTGCAAGATCAGTGCAAGAAGACATTAAGGCTTTCAAGAGGAAACTGAAGTCTTTCTTATCCTGTGAGTGTTTCGATAGTGAAGATTTAACAATAAAAAAGTAATAAGCAATGTGGAATGTTGAATGCCTTCGAACGAATATGATAAAACGACTGTGGAGGTCCTGTAGAGAGTAGGGTTCCCCTGCTGTATAGGACTGGAAAAGCAGCCCTTAACGCTTAACGAAACGAAAGAAATAAGGTGACTTAATTACAAAAACTTCAATACTTATTTTTTTATCAAAGTCTGAAAGGTAAGCATTTGGACATATTTATTAGGGTGGGTGAAATTCAACTTAACCTATTATTATTATTATTATTATTATTATTATTATTATTATTATTATTATTACTTGCCAAACTACAACCCTAGTTGGAAAAGCAGGATGCTATAAGCCCAGGGGCTCCAACAGGGAAAATAGCCCAGTGAGGAAAGGGAAAAAAGGGAAAATAAAATATTTTAGGAAGAGTAACAACATTAAAATAAATATCTCCCATATAAACAATAAAAAAATTTAACAAAACAAAAGGAAGAGAAATAAGATAGAAGAGTGTGCTCGAGTGTACCCTCAAGCAGAAACTCTTCCAGAATCAAAGGGTTCTGGAATAGTATTCCAGGTTCCTGGGGTTATGCTTCACAAGAAGATGGCTGGAGAAACAGTGGCTGATGAAGTAGCAGTTACTGCTGAAATTAGGTTTAAAGAACAATGTATTTTTTGGTATTTATGATACACTGATAATTTAATTTCAAGCCAGTTTATTCTGATTTTGAAAATTCAGCCAAGAAGATTTCATGGTTTCTCTCCTAACATTAGGAGGGACTATCTAATTTTACTTACTTTAAGGGATGCTTTCCTATTTCAATCACACAGGAGAATCCTACGTACTACAGGACCTAGAGGATCAGTTTATCGTATAAATTCTTAGGTATTTTGCATATCACACATGGTATTGCATTTATATTGTCAAATCCATATTATCGAAGCACTTGAAAAACAAAAGTCTTAATTTTCTTCTTGAAAATCAATAATTTCAGTCTTTTGGATGTCCAATGGTGCCTATATGAGTTTCACTTATGTGGATGGCTTGAAATTCTGGTCATGGAAATTTGTATAAAAAATAAAGATATAGGTAGTAGGTTGGCCAGGGCACCAACCACCCGTTGAGATACTACCGCTAGAGAGTTATGGGGTCCTTTGACTGGCCAGACAGTACTACATTGGATCCTTCTCTCTGGCTACGGTTCATTTTCCCTTTGCCTACACATACACCAAATAGTCTGGCCTATTCTTTACACATTCTCCTCTGTCCTCATACACCTGACAACACTGAGATTACCAAACATTTTTTTTCTCTCTCAAGGGGTTAAGTACTGCACTGTAGTCGGTCAGTGGCTACTTTCCTCTTGGTAAGGGTAGAAGGGACTCTTTAGCTATGGTAAGCAGCTCTTCTAGGAGAAGGACACTCCGAAATCAAACCATTGTTCTCAAGTCTTGGGGTAGTGCCATAACCTCTGTACCATGGTCTTTCACTGCCTTGGGTTAGAGTTCTCTTGCTTGAGGGTACACTCGGGCACACTGTTCTCTCTTGTTTCTCCTCCTCTTGTTTTGTTAAAGTTTTTATAGTTTATATAAGAAATATTTATTTTAATATTGTTGCTGTCCTTAAAACAATTAATTTTTTTCCTTGTTTCCTTTCCTTACTGGGCTGTTTTCCCTGTTGGAGCCCCTGGGCTTATAGCATCCTGCTTTTCCAACTAGGGTTGCAGCTTAGCAAATAATAATAATAATAATAATAATATCAGAATCCAGACTTGAATTTTTATATAGCATATTGATTTCTTAACAAGATTGCTATGAGGCAACACATGATAGAAAGTCTGTTATGTGTTGTTCGGTGTTTCAATACTACCAAAGGGAGTGATAAAATGTTCACCCATCTTTCTTAAAAACTTTGGACTTTGCCTCTGTATCAGGCTGTGAGCAAATTGTAAGAGAAGCTACTCACAGGTCTGGTAACTGATTGGACCAAGGGCTCCAACAAGGAAAAATAACCCAGCGAGGAAAGGAAACAAATAAATTACAAGAGAAGGTATGGATAACTGAAATAAAATATTTAAAAACAGTAACAGCATTAAAATAATCATTCCTATATAAACTATAAAAACTAACAAAACAAGATAAAGAGAAATGAGATAGAATAGTGTTCTAGAGTGTACCCTCAAGCAAGAGAACTCTAACCCAAGACAGTGGAAGACCACGATACAGAGGCTATGGCACTACCCAAGACTAGAGAACAATGGTTTGATTTTGGAGTTTCCTTCTCCTAATTATTGATTTTCTCGACATGGCATACGCAAGTCAGATGTCACAATAAGAATTAGTTTTAAGCAATGATGCAGAAATTGATAGAACAAAACATTATAATTAAAAAATACATAAATAAAAAAAATCGAATTTCCTGGATTCCAACTTTAGACTCACGTAACTTTTTCGCAAAGTCAGCATTTATCATAGTAGAAAATCCTCTAAAATCCAATAAAAAGTTGCTTTTAAATCTTCATGAAAATAAACGAAGATATATCATCAGATAACCGGACATCCGGATAACAGAAAACGATTTTCGAGTGACCATATGTTTGCAGCGACTCTCTCTCTCTCTCTCTCTCTCTCTCTCTCTCTCTCTCTCTCTCTCTCTCTCTCTCTCTCTCAAAATTCAGCTGAAGTAAAACTTGAAAAGCTGTAGATTATTATTCAGCAACTATCTATCAAATGAGCAACTATCTATCAAATGAGCAACTATTTATAAAATGAGCAACTATCTATCAAATGATCAATTTCTATCAAATGAGCAACTATCTATCAAATGATCAACTATCTATCAGATGAGCAACTATTTATCAAATGAGCAACTATCTATCAAATGAACAACTATCTATCAAATGAGCAACTATCTATCAAATGATCAACTATTTATCAAATGAGCAACTATCTATCAAATGAGCAACTATCTATCAAATGAGCAACTATCTATCAAATGAGCAACTATCTATCAAATGATCAACTATTTATCAAATGAGCAACTATCTATCAAATGATCAACTATTTATAAAATGAGCAACTATCTATCAAATGAGCAACTATCTATCAAATGAACAACTATCTATCAAAAGAACAACATCCATCAAATGAGCAACTATGTCAAAACCTAGCTAAAGTGTACCTTTAAAAAAAGGCAGCTGATTATAATTAATAAAGCAAGAATATTTATGAAGGGCGTTTTACCTCGTGATAGGATTACACATGTACTAATTGAATTACATTGACTGTCAATTAAAGGGAGATTGAGTTTCGAAATAAGCGTAATGAATCATCAGGGTTTTAGAACAGAGGATTTGGAAGATTCACTGTACTTCATAATATATATATATATATATATATATATATATATATATATATATATATATATATATACATATTATATATATATATATCTATATATATATATATATATATATATATATATATATATATATATATATATATATGCTAGTGTACGCAACCTGTCAAAAGTGACGCTGAATATTTAGATAGATACGCGTACACACCATCTCAACAGGGTATGACTACTTCCCTCCCACTGCCAGAGGAACGGGAAGAGACCGAATGGTCATATGTTTGGCAATGCCGCTTAATGCGACAGGATATATATATATATATATATATATATATATATATATATATATATATATATATATATATATTATATATATATCCCTTCCGAGTTAGAATACCTTAACGTGGTGAAAGCTTTTGTGTATAGCCATGATCAGCAAAGCTGTACTAGTCAGCGCCACCCATACTAAGTTGGTTTGCTGCGAGCGATCAGACAAAAGTCTCCCACCATCACCAGCGTGGTGACAAAAACTGACCAAATCCCAGACAACAGTAAAAACATGTCTGGGGCCTTTGTCCTGCAGTGGACTAGAAACGGCTGCATTTGTTGTTATTGTTGTTATTGTATTTATCAAGGAGTGTTTGTGGAAAACTAGAATAAATAAACAAAGGTATGTTGATACTCATTGCTGAAGTTCTAAAAAATAAAAAAACAATGAAAAAATTGCAAATAAACAAAAATAAAAAAAATAAAAAACAAAATCCATTAACTCAAAAAAAAAAAAAAACAATGAAAAAATTGCAAATAAACAAAAAATAAAAAATAAAAATCAGAATCCATTAACTCAAAAAAAAACAATGAAAAAATTGCAAATAAACAAAAATAAAAAATAAAAAAACCAAATCCATTAACTCAAAAAAAAAACAATGAAAAAATTGCAAATAAACAAAAATAAAAAAAAATAAAAAAACAAAATCCATTAACTCAAAAAAAAAAAACAATGAAAAAATTGCAAATAAACAAAAAATAAAAAATAAAAATCAGAATCCATTAACTCAAAAAAAAAAACAATGAAAAAATTGCAAATAAACAAAAATAAAAAATAAAAAACCAAATCCATTAACTCAAAAAAAAAAAAAAACAATGAAAAAATTGCAAATAAACAAAAAATAAAAAATAAAAAA